>NC_142000.1:14238544-14386044 GCF_049901715.1 Pseudonaja textilis
CTATGAAGAGGAAAGAAGTACCACCATGTTTTGGAAAATTGATCAGATCCAAAGTTTAAAAGGGAATTTAAAACAGGCCAAGAAATTAGCCTTCAAAGCCAGCTTGGAATGTTTGCTCCCTTATATTTAGGAATCTAGTTGTTAAACTTTTGCGTAGAAGTATTTGAAAAGGGCTATCATAGGCCTCCTTAGTTGTCTTTTTTTCTAAACCAAACTTCGGTTTCCTTCAATCTTCCTGCAGATGTTTTGGTAACTACTGTAATCTGCTCATCATTTGTGCTCCCTTTTTCTGAATATGTTACAGAGGAGCCAGAGTTGGACGGAAGACTCAGACCGAAGCAAAACAGAAAAGAATGATCAGTTCTCACGATATATTTTGTGATGACGTTTTTTGATGTTAGGTGTCCATTTCACATGACCTAAAATGGACACCTAACATCAAAAATGTCATCAAAAAAGCACAACAAAGCATATTCTTTTTGCGCCAATTAAGAAAGCTCAAACTGTCCAAGGAGCTGCTGATCCAGTTCTACAGAGGAATGATGGAGTCTATCATCTGCACCTCTATAACTGTCTGGTTTGCTCTGGCAACCCAACAGGACATACTCAGACTTCAGAGGGTAATTAGGACTGCAGAAAAAACAGTTACTACCAACCTGCCTTCCATCGAGGACCCGTATACTGCACGAGTCAAAAAGAGGACTGTGAAAATATCTACAGACCCCCCATATCCAGGACATAAACTGTTTTAACTCCTTCCCTCAAAATGACACTATAGAGCACTGCACACCAGAACAACTAGACATAAGAACAGTTTTTTCCCCGAAATCCATCACTCTGCTAAACAAATAATTCCTTCAACACTATTCAACTATTACAAAGTCTGCACTACTATTACTGTTAATCTTCGCATCACTCCTCATCACCCATCCCCTCCCACTTGTGACTGTATGTCTGTAACTCTGTCGCTTGTATCCTTACGATTTATACTGACTGTTTCCTAGTATGATTTGATTGCTTATTGTACCCTATGACTATCATTAAGTGTTGTACCTGATGATTCTTGACGAATGTATCTTTTCTTTTACGTACACTGAGAGTATTTGCACTAAGACAATTTCCTTGTGTGTCCAATCACACTTGGCCAATAAAGAATTCTATTCTATTCTATTTTATATTGGCACTCAATTACATATTGCCTTCTCTGCAGCCACACAACTACATTTAAATAAGTAAGTAAATGTTTGTCTTCTCCTAACTTCCTGTTTCTCTACCTAGGGTCTAGGGTCTCTGCATATTTTTGGCCAGATCTACCTAGGGTCTCTGCATATTTTTGGCCAGATCTTATACCTACATTTAGTTCTGTGTGTATATATTATAGTTTTCATGGAGCTATCAGCACGTAACTTCCATCTACAGTATCCAAGCAACTAGTAGGCAGTGATGCCTTTGATCTTGGTTAATAAGATGATGAGTCCTGTTTTGACTGTTTAATTATCATGTTTAATTTTGCATGCCCTACTCTTAAATTTGCTTCAATGTTGTATGGTTAACTTTTTTTTTATGATTATGTTTTTTTGGGGGTTGTACATTTCCTAGAGTTACACTGTTTGAGTTGGGTGGCCCTATACGCCCAATTTGCTTTCTTTTAATGACCCCTTGCATCGGGATGGAATTGGGGCAACTGAATGGAGCTGAGGGTTTACTGGCTGGATGCCCTTCCTGTCACCAATGCGGAGTTCACAGCAGATATTTACTCATTGTGCTGAGAGAGAGAAATATCTGCCGCTACCTAGGGTCGAACTCACAGCCTCCTGATCGTGAGGCGAGAGCTCCACCTATTGTGGCTCTATACACCCAATGAATCCATGAATGACCCTGGATTTCTGCTTCATGCTTAAATCAGAACAAAGAAAAACTTAAGACTAGCATTCATACAACATAATAACTTTGGCGATTTTGGGTGAGGTTTGCTTGTGCTTGCTTCCTTCCTTCCTTGCTTGTTTATTTGTTTGTTTGTTTATTGTTGTGCAAGCATTTGCTTTGTGTTTATAGTTCAAGGTGTTGACTGATCCTAGAAAATTGACTAGTTAAACATGTTTTAGGGAAAAAAATATAGCCATTCAGATGTCAGAGACCTGAGCTTCCACAAACAAGGCCTTTTAAACCATTTTGTAACCCATCCACTCCCTGAACAATTGTAGACTCTAACTCTAAAATCGAAGGCACGTTTTGCTGATAAACGAGAGCTTTGATTTGCTAAGGATTGTCTGTGTCAAAAGCACACCACAAGGCTGATTCCAACAAAATGGGGATGAGTTGTGTTGATTTATACCAGACAAAGAAGATGAAACAGCCTTAAAAATAACTTTGGAGCAGGGTGGGTGTAGTAATTGCCATTTCATAGTGTTAGTTATGTTTTTTTTTCCCTTTAAAAAAGACGATAGACTTTGAATTTCTTCAAAAAAGAACACTTAAGTTTTTTTTTTAACTTTTAAAAAACAAACTTCCCAGACAGCAGTGGTTTCTATGCATGGTTGATTTTTATGTCTGCATAGCTTTGTACACAGAATTATATTAAAGTTTCATTTATTGAGGTTCTTGCATAACAAAGGAGGATTTTGCTGCCTTAAAAAAAAAATACAATCCCTCTATTTAAAACACATTACAATCAGGGGGGTAAAATGTTGAATATGTTGAAGGGAAACCATGGGAAGAAACAGTGTAAACATTGTCAAAAATAAAAAATAATCAGTGCCAGAAAATTTCATTTATTATATCCCCTTGAATTTTCCTTTATTTGGTAATTATCAGCAAAAACTAGTATTTAGTATTATTTTAGCATTATTATTTAGTATTATTATTATTTAGTATTATTATATTTTGATGCTGCTGCTGTTTCATGAGTACAATGAATGACAAGAAAGACAAATTCCTTGTGTGCCTAATAACCACACTGGCCCAAATAAAGAATAAAATATAATAGCTCTAGCTCTTTTGGAAGATTAAAATTATCACTATAGAGAAGGGGTATCCAATCTTGGCAACTTTAAGACTTCAACTCCTAGAATCCCCCAGCCAGCCATATTGGCTGGGGAATTCTGAGAGTTCGAAGTCCAGAGGTCTTAAAGTTGACAAAGTTGGACATCCCTTGCTTATAGAATGTCCTATAACAAGCTGAGAAGTTGCCCCTTCCTTCCTTCCTTCCTTCCTTCCTTCCTTCCTTCCTTCCTTCCTTCCTTCCTTCCTTCCTTCTTTCCTTCTTTCCTTCCTTCCTTCTAATTTCATTTGTCATATTTAAGAAAGGCCCATCCCAGTCACAGAGTCAATTCTCCTTCATAAGGGTAAATGAATGGATATGAAGATCGTAGTGTTTGGATACTGCAGCTAATTAATTCAGAATATCAGTATATTCTAAGAGATCCTTTTTAAAAAAAAAAAATAGAAGTTTTAGTATTTCTGCCAACATCAAAGGGAAATACCATCAACTCTACTGGGAACTCTACAGATAGAATCAAATGTAAGATTAAACCCCCAATAAAGATAATATCTAAATGCATTTTCCACAAATGCTAAAAGACAAAAGTTGTAATATTATGACTGCTGTAAAAGGATAACAGTCCAAATTCAGTCTGGAAATTGGAAACAAACAAACAAAACAAAAAAAGATTTGAGATTTGCTTTGCTGTTGTTGTTTTGAATTCTTTGTGTATACTTCAAAGGCGTTCTAATGTGTTCTGTTGAAAGCTTGGGGGGGGAGCCTTGATTTGTTTATGAACTGGTGCGTTCTTTTGGTATGAGATATAGACATTGACAGCAAATAGACTTTTCCTAATTGAACTGATAGCCTGAAAGTGAACATGCCCTTGAATTTGTACTGAAAGATAGAGCGTGATTACTTACAATAAAGGATGTTACCCAACACCATTCCAATTGTACAGCTAGGACTTTATCATAAGACTCATGTTTAAGTAAATAGTGCCAAATAAGATAAATTCCGTATTACAGGACAAGTCTAGGCGTATGTTTAAACAGTGCCAGAGATACAGGGAAACAGACATTTTGTTGATGGCGTATTCTGTAAAGTATAATAAGAGGGAGCTGGAGATAACATTGCATGTTTGTGCAAATCAGTAGAGGTGTGTGTGTGGTGTGTGTGTGTGTGTGTGTGTGTGTGTGCGTGTATCTACATACTTCGATGGACAGTATATCAACGTGTCAACACATCGGCTATCTCCACCCTAAGGTACTTTTAATTCATCTCTCTCGGATTAATTCCATTTGAAATCCTTTCAGCCATAGGTCCCTGTTATCCTAGCCAGGGAAAAAGAATTGCTGGATTTGCGAATCAGCATATGTATTAATAAAAGGCCCGTATGTTTAATCAGAGAAGAATCTTTTATTTTTTTTCTCCTTCCAAATTTACACACAGAGAAACTCTGTCTGCCCAGCCTCCTTTGCTCCTGATATTAGAGTTTAGCTATCATCTTGCTGAAGAACCTATTTGTCTGCTTTAAGTGAAATCACTCAATTCTCAAAAGTCAGTGGAGGACTTTAGAAAGGGGGAGGGTTGGGACAGGCCACTCCAAATAAGTTCCATTAATCAAAAGACACAGTCTAATGTAACTAATATTTTACAATTAGAGAAGACAAGATGGAACTAAAAGCCATCTATCTCTCTTACACCACATGATCATCGATTCATAATCAGACGACTGAGAGTCGCACAAAGATGCATTTAAGGGGTTGCGGAGGGGGGGGGGAAGAGGGAGAAAGAGGGGGAGAAGGAGGGGGGCTCAGCCGGGGTTGGAGATAATGAACAGAATGTGAACGAGCAATGCTGAAGGCTGGGAAAAATGACACGCCGATTCAATGGTGACTGATGACATGAAGATGAGCTCTGAGATCTGACAGGCAGCAAATGACGGACGTGATTCCTTCCCACCATTATGATACTCAATTATCTTGGAAAAAAAGGCTGGAGGGGGGGACACACCCAAAGTGGTTCAGCCCAGTCGTTTATTTAGGAAGCTCTCGGCTGGGGTTAGGGGGATCTGCTGGCGGGAAACAGGAGGCTGGGAAAAGGAGGCCACCTTTCCCCACCCCGCCCCTTACAATTGGGTTTTTGTGGCGTCCGTTTTTTTTCCTTAGGGATGGTCCCGGATACAAGGAGACAGGGGTAAAAACCGGGGCTGGCCCATCTGGTTTGGTCAATGTTGAAGATGGAATGGGATGCATTTTCTTTCACTGCCACCTTCAGGAGAAAGAGATGGGGGGGAAAGAAGGCATGGAAGGACAGAAGGAAGGAAGGAAGGAAGGAAGGAAGGAAGGAAGGAAGGAAGGAAGGAAGGAAGGAAGGAAGGAAGGAAGGAAGGAAGGAAGGAAGGAAGGAAGGAAGGAAGGAAGGAAGGAAGGAAGGAAGGAAGGAAGGAAGGAAGGACGGGGAGGAAAAATGATTTGGAGCACGGAGAAGAAACTCTTGTATTTCTTTGCATGAATTGATTAACAACTGAGAAATAATATTCACAGATCTTCCACTGATAATATTCACAGATCTTCCACTTCCATGGTGGCAAACAAAGTAGGGAAGCATTAGACATAAAAAGGGAGAGGAAGATGAGAGATGTCATTTAAAAGAGTTACCCATTAACGTAAATTAGTTTTAATAACAAAGGAAAGCTGCAATGAAACAACTTGAATTCAGTGCCACGCGGATATACCAGAGGTTTAAAAAGCAGGGCTGTGGTGCTGCAATGTTAATTTTTCCAAGACCTCAAATTTCCAAAGTTAAACTGAAATTCAATAGAAATAGGGAAGAGGTCTCTCTCTTGATTCTTCTTTCTTTGGCCAGTGCTGCAGACAGCTTAGAAAACAGCTAAATATTTATTTTTCTGTGTTGTTAAAACAGTTCCAATATCTGTGGGAATAACGGTTCCTCAGTATTAAAAACCCTCTGGATGTTTGTTCACTGGACATTCTATTGGTTACTCTGAGACAGACCAATCAATAGAAAAGCATGAGTTTTTCAGGCATTTAACCAAAAAGGAACCCACCCACCCCAATTTAAATTGTTGTCTGTGTCAGCTGCAAACAAAGGGGAAACTTGGAAGAATGGCTATGGGTTGGAGCAGATGAGAAGAAGTCAAAGGGCAGAAGGATGTTGTTTAACCAGGAGTTGACATCTTCACTGCAGGTAACTTAGTCAGTGGCTAACTCAGTGGAGTTTAACCAATTCAAAGAAATACAGCACCAATTTCTGGTGGTGTTGCCAGAAACTGGAGTGTTGAAAGAGGTAGAGATTTGATAATATCATGGTTGTTAAGGTTCTACAAGTACACCGGTGTAATTTAGTTTTATGGACTAGTATTAATAAAATCTCACTCCAAACAGTTGATCAAATCCATCATATTGAATGATAAAGACCAGCAACCATGATCCATATATGTTGGCTTTCAGTATGACTCTAAGATGATAGATAGATAGATAGATAGATAGATAGATAGATAGATAGATAGATAGATAGATAGATAGATAGATAGATGATGGATGGATATGATAGCGATAGAGAGAAATTTAACATATATTTAGCAGATTAAAAGAATTGGAACACACCTTATAGGTCATCTAGTCCAAAATATTAAATATTAAAATATTTATTAATATTAATAGTTAAAATAGTAAAATATTTTAAATGGGTTAAAACAATGAAATGGATTGAATGCATTACGCTGCCTCTTATTCCCACTTACAGACTATATGTACAGAATGTAATATGTATGTATGTATGTATGTATGTATGTATATATGTATGTATGTATGGTGCAAGACATCTAATTTCATATAATTCATATAATGCCAGTTTAGTGTAGTGATTAAGGTGCTAGCTTAGAAACCAGGAGATGGTGAATTCTAGAATTCATGCAAGCTAGCTAGGTGACATTGGACCAATTGCTCTCTCTCAGCCAACTCACCTAACAGGTTGTAATAGTGAAATAGGAGGAGGAAGGTATGTTAGATATGTTTGCCACCTTGAGTTATTTGTAAAAATAAGATGGGATATAAATAAACCATTGAAAAATAACATAAAATTCAAGTCATACTTACAGTCCAGGCATATGTGTGGATGTGGATATGTGTATGCAGTTGTTTTGGATGAAATTTTTTTTAAAAAAACAATGAAGTCACAGATTTTCAATCTACATGGAAGCATGGCGATACTACGTCTATAAGTGAACGTTAGAACTAAGGAACTTTGCTGATTACAAACAGATCTTTAAACATCTCCGTGGTTCAAAAACAGGGAAAGAAATCAATACGTAGTATTAAGCTAAATATATTTGTGATGGCTGGCATTACATAGTAAAGGATATGCTACCTTAAACCTTTTGAGTGGTGCCTCAGATTTAACAGGCAAAGAGGTCTAATAATTACTGATCCAAAGGGAGCATGAAGAATGATTGTAACATGTGTTGAAGAAAGTTTAAAAGGGCAGAGAATTTTCAGGAGGCTGTTACACTTGAGATGTATTATCTTTAAATGAATATTACTGTGGCTTGTTACACTATATAGTATTTGAATTTATTTCTAGGATTCTATCCACATCAATAGCAACAGCACTGAGACTTATAGGCCACTTCACTTATATCATGAGACATAAAATCCAAAGAGGTCATCTGACATAAATGTGTGTGTGGGCGGGGGAATATTCATCTATAGGAACCCAGAACTCATAATGTAGCTCCAGTGCACCTTTTCCATATTCAGCGTTCCCAATAATTCTCCAAGCCCATTCAATTTGTCCCCAGTTTAACTTAAACTAGAAGACTGGGATTTTTTTTTAAAAAAAGAAGAATTGGCTTATATTTTTCCATGCATGCAAATATCCCTTTTCCATTATTGGGGGAGAAATGGAAGGAACCTAAAAAAAAAAAAATCAAACCCAGAAAACATAA
Organism: Pseudonaja textilis; assembly: GCF_049901715.1. Lineage (NCBI taxonomy): Eukaryota > Metazoa > Chordata > Lepidosauria > Squamata > Elapidae > Pseudonaja > Pseudonaja textilis. The sequence continues at coordinate 14,246,497 of NC_142000.1, forward strand.
TATTGTGTATTTATGCAAAATCTCAGGATAAATAATTTTATCTGAAATGATAATGAGGCATTAGCATAAGACATTATCGCTTGTGAATATGGCTCTTTCTACATTCTGCACAGATCTGTGTGCTTTAGATTTCCAAAGACCTGGTGTGTGTGTGTGCGTTTTCTCTCTCCTTCTTTATTCCATTCTGGATCAATTTGGTACGGTTTCTATTGCTGATCTCTTGTTTTTTAAATGGAGAAATACACTGAAATGTTGAGGAAGTGAAGCCCCCAAAGCCAGCCAGTTCAGTCTGTTAAATCTTTAACAGAACAATAATGCTGGAAGAGGAATTTATCTCCGGCAATGCTAAAAATTTCATTCAATACAGGTGACCCCAAATTATTTCTTTTTACATTTAACGAGAATGAAGCCTTTGGATTTAAGAAAAGCTCAAGTAAGTACCTGTTTCAGCTATTGTATCTAAGGTGAACAGTTAGAATACACAGGTGAAAGTTCTCGGTAATAATCAATATTTTTTTCCTCTTTTCTGTTTTTTTTAAAAAAAACTGTTTCTACTGCCTGTTAAAAAATAAGAATTTGAGGAAGGTAAAACATTGCCCTTGCTTTGGAAAACATGGATGCATAGCACCAGTTGAAACAATTTATTTTTTTTAGTGTGATCTTGATATCCTAGAAAGCAGATAACCGTGGAAAGATAAAATCTGGTTTGGTTAAAATGGACTTTTATGAAATATATATCCATCTTTATCTCCAAGTCTTGAATATTCAGATTCAGCTGTTGAATTGAAACAATTCAAAAGCAGAATATTACCGGACATCTGTTAATTTTTTTTTTACGGACTTTTAGCCTGCACTTATTACAAGTTACCAACGGTTCTACTATATTATGTCATAAAATCGCAAAGCTGATCCTTGTTTTCTTATGAACTTTATCCCTTTTATTATCCTTATTACCTCTTCTAGCAATGCATCAGCCGTTTTTGCATGGAAGGTGTCGATAACTATTAATAAATAAAAGTAATACCTTAAAAAAAAAAGATTGTACTTATCCTTAGCAAAGACACCCCTAATAAGGTTAATACAGATTATTTAGGAATGAGGCTCAAAAAGCTAAGAAATGCACGATTTCAGATGAAGTTCCAAAGTGCATAATAAAGGAAGAATTCGGAAAGTATTTGGCTAAATATGAAACAGACAAAAAAAAAAAAAAAATCTACCAAGCATCTCATTAAAATGCAGATGTCTTTGAGCTCATTCTTCTACTATTTGACTTAAGTCTAAAGTCCCAATTTCTTCCCTAATTTGATCTTAAACTGAGACCGCTGGTCAAAGGATCAAACTCGGCAATCCACTTCCCCAAAAAACGAGTTTGATCATTAACGTAAGACATTAAAAGGATGCCTGTTGGCCTGTGTGTCATCTCTATGTTTGTGTGTCTGTGTTTGTGTGTCAGGGATTGGGAACCCACAGTTGTAAAAGTGGTCTTCGTCGCCACCTCGAGGTTTCGCAGCCACATGGCAGCTGTTGCCACATGGTGTAAAATTAAATACAGCTGAATAATTGAACAGAGGGCAAGTTCAAACAGGGGTCACCATCTGTTTCGCTAGAACTCTTGGCAGACTTCAGCTAAACCTCGTGCGCATCATAAACATGCTTGCAGATATCAAATCACACACGGCTTTAGAAATAAAAAGAAAACCAGCCCTGCGACATCATTGAGCTAATTACATGTGTTCTGTCATGTCGTCATGGATACAAAAAAAATGAAATAAAAGTAAATAAATGGAAGGTCAGGAAGATGCCTTGGCTGGCAAGCATAGATAGCATGAGGCAGAAGACAAAAGACAAGATCAGTCTTCTGAGATTGATGCAAAACCAGGTGCCGGGAAGCCTAGTGTTGAGTAATTTGTGCCTTTGAGATGTATGTAAATGCCTCTTAAAGGGTTCCAGTAGGTGGTTTTGTTTGGTTGTTTGGACAAGGGTTGGGTTGGGCGACAAAATAAACAAAATTGGGAAGTCAAGTACGTTCGATGCATTCATATAACATCGTTCAAAAGTTCTGTGAGACTTTTGTACTGCAGTGCTCTAACATCGATTTTACTCCATGAGAATTTAAGGGGGGAACCGTACATGTGCCCCCCTTCCTGCCGTATTTCTGAGCATCTGCAGGAAACAGTTGGATCAGGGTAGGTATGGACTGAGCTGTTAATCGTGCAAGAATGTGGAGCGGTCTGCAGGAGGCCAGTGGGCAGTGCGGAGACCAGTGGGAGGACGCATAAAACAGTGGAACATATTGTAGACAACTCTTCTTTATTTTTGAAGGTGTTTAGATGCCCAGATGCCATTGAACATGCCATGTTTAAGAGAACCATAGACTAGATGGACCATTTGATGACATGATTGCATGGCTCAGTCTTGAAAAAACACACTGTTAGCTCCTGATCACACAATATACTTAACTGGATTACAGGGAGAATCACTGTGTCCCAGGAAGACCAGTTGGGTTTGAGTTCCAAATTTACCTGACATAATTTGAGCTATATTGATCTTCCTTTCTGAACTATGATATCCAGGTAGCAGAGAAATAAAATCTCAAAGCAGATCTTTGTCTACCTCTTTGCTGTAGGTAGTTTCTCGCTTACCAAGTGCCTAATTTAGTGACCATTCAAAGTTAAGAGGTTGTAAAACATCAGCTTTGTGACCATTTTGAACATCGTCGGCATTGACAATATCGCCATCGGTCAATTGCAAAAGGCAGCTTTACTCAGAGCAGCTTATATCCTGCAATGATACCTTTAACACCATCAGTCAAAAACATCTCCCTATCCCAAGTTCTTGGGAAGGACTCGATAGGTGGATTTAAAAAATGCCAAATCCAGTCTAAACATCTTTGGGACTGCAATCAACCATCATGATCACTGCAAATTAAAAGGGGCTTCACAATGGTGTTTGAGTAACTTTTGAGTAAATCAAGAAGAGGCTATAGAGTCCCTAACTTTCGATTTCCCAATTGCTTTTATCACCACGTTTTCTTTCATCCCTCCAAGTTATCCAGTGTTCCAATATTTGAGGGGCTGCCACAAATAAATAAATAAAAAATGGCTCAACCTTATTTTCCAAAGCACCAGAAGACACAGAAGAAGCAACGGATGGAAACTAATTAAGAAGAGAAGCAACCTAGAACTAAGAAGTTTCCTGACAGTGAGATCAATTAATCAGGAGAGGTTGTGGGTGATCCATCACTGGAGGTTTTTAAGAAGAGATTGAACAATCATTTGTCTGAAATGGTATAAGGTCTCCTGCTTGGGCAGGAGGTTGGACTAGAAGACCTCCAAGGTCCCTTCCAACTCTTCTATTCTGTTAATGATGTTGCTTCTTCACTAGACGAATTGCAGCCTCAGTGTTTCACCACTGAGAAGAGACGGTCTCACCAAGAAGCTGGAGATGACTTATCCTTCAAGGAATTTAAGGAAGGTCCTCAAATGCAAATAAATATGGATTCTTTCCATAAGCTGCCTTTCTTACAAGCTCATCCATTCCTAACGTAAGAGTGATTTTACCTCTTCTCTTCCCTTTAAACAGTCTTTCCCATGCTTTCCTTCCCTTTCTGCCTTGGTGCTTTTATCTTGAAATATTTCCCCATTCCTTAGTTTACACTGGAAACTCCTAGAAACCTTTTCAAGTTGTCCATTTAAAAAATTCAGGGGATGGAGGGAGAATGATTGAAATAGGAAATCCATGGACATTGAAATGCACATTTATAGAAGTTTAAATGGTTTACATATTCAATGGCCTCGCTGTGCCTTTTGAATATTGGAAATAAAGCTTGACTCCCATTCTGGTTTTTCTCTTTCCATTACATGATTAAAGCCTGCTTGTTAGTTTTTTTTATTAAAGCAGACCAAGCCAGCCCCGATCAGTCCTGATTTACAGCTGCACTATGAGACATTATACCACAAGGACACTCACTTAAATATGTTTATTTGAAGGTGACCACCATATGGAACCTAAAGTTTTATTTTTTTAAAAAAAAATGGGTCACATTATTCTATCGCTAGTAAGTTTTGCACGGTGTCAGGGAACATTTGTAAACACGACAAGGTAATAACGGCATCTCACCAGAGAACTGGACACTTCCTTAGGGAAATCCATCATGCCTGCCTACAAATGCAGTATCCTCAGGACTGTACAGATGCAAGTTCAAGGCATAATATTTATTGACTCCATCAGCTGCATCTAATTCCAATGTTTGTGCAAATAACCCAGTGGCCTTTTTGTGGGTTGTTGTTTTTTTTTCAGCGCCAAGAGAAAAGAAAGAACGCAAAGCAGCATCGTAACATGTTTTACTATGTGGTCAGTGGAGATTTCGGCACGCATTAAGGGGGAAGCAAAGGCACAAGGATTTGATTATACTCCTTACCCTGTAATTTTTGTCTGACAGGGCCAGCTTAGGCCTTCAGCTGCCTAGGGCATAAGAGAACAGGGAGCTTCCTTCCTGTTATGTTCATCCACCCCAGGAGTTGAATCCTGTAACTGACTAATATCTTCTGTTGCACCTGAAAATGTCAGTCTACGTTTAGGGGTAAAAGCTACCAGTGCCCATCTACTGCCCAAGTGAGCCATGGTTAGTCTATTCAAACTGAAAATAATTCTTCTTCTTCTTCCAAGCAAGTTTCTCACCAATTCTGTTTAACAAGATTTATTGAGAAGAAAAAGATGGGGGTTTCAAGAATCCAAGAACAGAGCTACTTGCTATTGAAAAATCAATATATCCCAAAGTAATATGACTTCAATGACTTTTTTTTCCTTTTGCCTTATTGTGAAACAACAAAGGGGCCGGTTTCTTCACTAATTACCCAGAGTTTTGCAGGACGTTGTTTATATAATAGTCTAATAGAGAAGAATATTTGTAGCTCAGGGTTGACATGAGGAGTCCTTGGTGCTCTCTGAGTTTGCTTGTTTTCTTGCAGATGTTTCACTATCCAAACTAGGTAACTTCCTCTGTGCTAATGACTGCTGGTAAGTAGCACTGATGATGTTACCTAGTTTGGATAAGAAAACACGCAAACTCAGAAAGCACCAAGGATCCTTCATTTAACAGCCTCCTGAATCGCTATCCTTCTAGAAACCAACTATTGGCAGTCCCCTTGCAAGAATGAATATTCTTGTAGCATATTGACCATGGACTATTTATTTTGATTTTTGATTGACTTTCCTTTAGAGCATTATTTTATCCCAGCAACGTTCCTATGGGATAGGTTTTATTTAGTTATTTGTTTTTGTCTCACTTTTATTTGTTTTACAAAGAATGCAAGGTGGCAAATATATCCGACATAGCTTCCCCTCCTCCTATGTTTTTTCCCCACAACAACTCTGTGGGGTGAGTTGGGCTGAGAGTGTGTGACCGGCTCAAAGTCATCCAGCTGACTTTCATGGCTAAGGTGGGACTTGAACTCATGATCTCCACTTTCTAGTCTGGTGTCTTAACCACTAGACCAAAGGAGCTCTTAGTTTGCTTCTGAAGGAAATGGTCCTATGACATCTAATCTGTTACCAGTTACCAAGAGCCATGGTGCATGGTGATTAGAGTGCAGTACTGCAGGCTACTTCCGCTGGCTGCCAGCTGCCTGCAATTTAGCAGTTCGATTCTCACCAGGTTCAAAGTTGACTTAGCCTTCTATCCTTCCAAGGTTGGTAAAATGAGAAACCAGATTGTTGGGGGGAAGAGGCTAAGAGGTAAGCCACTTAGAGAGGGTTGTAAAGCACTATGAAGTGGTATATAAGTCTAAGTGCTATTACTATCTGTTCTAATAAGGATTGAAAATTAAGTCCCATCAACTCTTTTCTAGAATTTTAATGGCCATATCCTATTAGTTCAAATGTGACCCAACAACATGCTGTTTTATGATTCTTCATTGTCTCTACCAAATACATCTTTTCACCAAAAATAATCAGTATGAGCTTCATACTGTAGATGACCCTCTGTAAAACTCACATAAGGAAGGGTGCCACATAATTTGAAACAGCTGTTTGGATCATGATTGGTTGTAATGTTAATGTTACAATGCTATTTAACTGTGTTATTTTAATATATAGTTTGTTTGTTTTTTTATGAAACGCAATTTGCCTAGCATCTTTGATGATGCATCATACAAAACTATGCAATAAATAGGCTGATGAAGGCAGGTAGATAAGATCATATTAACATATGTATGATCATAAACTTTCATAATCAAGATGCAGCTCTGAATCCCACTTTTTTCTAAAAGGAAAAAAAAACATTATTTGCAATAAAGTCTCCCAAAATATTAAAAATCATATTTAAAGCATTCTCATAAAATGTGTATAAGGAAGAGACAAGCTTAATTCTCAAAGGCTCCATTATCAGAGCAAAAATTAATATTTGTACTGTTTCCAAATTGGAATAAAATTGCAAAGATGCAAACACCCTCCTATATCATAATCTATAAAGCAGTTGCAAATGTTAAATCAGCTGTAAAAATGATTTAAAATCTGTGTGAATAATTTTATTAAACTGATTTAAACCTGCATTTTATGCTACCTTCATTTATTAGCCGTATCTCAGGCAACAACGCCTTTAAAAAGAGATTTGCATGAATATAGCATATCTGGAAATACAACCATCATCTTTCGGCTAAAGGTTTCTACATAAGAAAGTCACTCCCCAAAACAGGATAAACTAACATTTGTGACAATAATGAAATCAGTAATCCTAATCCATAGTAGATGTGTAAAAGTATAATTAGAGTAGCATAGAAATATTCTCTTTCTTTCATTCATAAGGTTAGAATAAGGAGCTGGGCGACTGACAATACATTCCTGACTGATAGCAGATGAACCCATTATTTGTCCCTAATAATGAAAATAATGAATGAAATACTAACTAGTTATAGGATAAGTGCACACCAAAGTGTTCAGGTTTTCCACAAATTAATGAGGAAATGAGAAGGCTGGAATGGGATGAAAAGAACGAAGTGAAAAGATTAGAAAAATGAGACAAGAAGCAAACTCAGTGTTGACCATGTCTTCCATTCCTACTAAGGGCAGGTTAAGAAGACATGGAGACTAATCATGGTCAACCCAGATAGGTTGAAATAGGATTGTCATGGCTGCACCTCTCCTATCCAAGTCTCATGAGCTGACACCCTGACATTAGCAACGGGGTGATGAGGGGAATATTGGAATACAAGGAAGAGGAGGGAGGGGACGGAAGCCCAGCTGAACCTTGTGAGAAGGTTCGGCCAGACAAGGTCAACTATCAAGAACCTGTTTCCTAAACAATATACAAGCACCTAATCAGGCATTTACAGACAACCAGGAGAAGGAGGGGGAGGGGGAGAGGGGAAAACTTACTTTGTATTGTTTGCACAGGAAAATTTCTGTCAGCTTATGCTACTTCTATAACCTAAGCTTCAGTAAAGTATACTCTTGGTAGAAACAAATGCCCAAGAGTCTTTATGAAGCTTGAATAGTATGACCTTGAGGTTTGCTAGTCCTTGGTGCACTGTGGTTAATGTTGGTAACTAGTTATAGGAGAGTGCTCTGTTGTAAATAATACTTTTGGATGGGAAGTATGGAAGAAGTTGTCTAGGTGCCCAGGTTTTTCAATCTTTTTACTCAAACCATATGATTCAAACACATTAACAAATGGCCATAAAGATGATTGGGGGACTAAAAGTTGCAGGAATTGGGTATGTCTACTCTAGTTAAAAGAAGGCGAGTGGTGACATGATAGCAGTGTTCCAATATCTCAGGGGCTGCCCCAAAGAAGAGGCAGTCAAGCTATTCTCCAAAGCACTTGAGGGTAGGACAAGAAGCAATGCGTGGAAAATAATCAAGGAGAGAAGCAACTTAGAATTAAGGAGAAATTTCCTGACAGTGAGAACAACTGATCAATGGAACAACTTGCCTGTAGAGGTTGTGAATGCTCCAACACTGGAGATTTTTAAGAAGAGATTGGACAGCCATTTGTCTGAAATGGTATAATGTCTCTTGGTTGACCAGAGGGTGGGACTAGAAGACTTACTCTTTTATTCTGTTATAAAGTACCTTGACATTCCCATATTAGCCACATCTATTTTCTGTGCTTTTCACCTTCTACCTCTTGACAACACAATGACTAGAGAGATGACACGACCACCAGCAAGGTTTTACTAGAGTAATATTCACATCCTTTTTTTTTTTTTGGTCTCCGTATAGATGAATGCAAAGGAACAGACTGAGCTCACCCAAGATCTTGATCTTTAGCATCATTTCCACCAAAAGTTAATTTCTGTGATGAATGCAATATACTAAAACCCATAAATCTGATCATCTGAAAGATTAAAATTAGGAATTATTGGCAGCTGATAGAATAGAAGTGCTGACAGGAGGCAGATTTTCTCAGATGTCCATCTAAATGTTAGAATATATATTGATTATGATATGACAAGGTAAAGAACCTGCCATAAATCTAAACTCTATTAGATTAACACAGGCATTCAATTAACATAGAAATGACAGGCCGAGAGAAAGGCTCTCAATGAGCATCTATTCATTTCGAAAGTTTGACTGAACGTTCATCTGAAATAACCATTCAGGATTTTAGAATGGGCAAGCAAAATCAAAGATATAAACGAAGGCAGTCCTTCAACGTTTTCTGTTCAGAATAATTGTATTTTGGACTTAAAAACCGACAGAGAGAGGGCTTTTCACAGAGGCTCAGATGGGGTAGTATAATGTGTAGCAAGGGCTACCTCCACCAGTTTCAGGGGTAATCACAGCAATTATAAATAGCAAAACAATAACAAAATGACATTCTAATAAAGGAAAATATTTGTAGCTCAGGGTTGACCTGAGGGGTCTTGGCTTCTTTGGCAGTTTCTGGATTGCGGTACCACCAGGGAATTTCTAAAAGCCTGGCACTCTGACAAATCAGCCATCGATAGGTACATAGACTTTAACATCTATAGATGATGCAAAAGAGACAATTACCCAGTCCAAAAAGGAAGAAAAAGACCCAAGCAATCTCTTCACCAGCAATCAGCACCCAGATCAGCGTAGATTAACTCCAAGGTTAACATCGGACCAACAATCAAGTAAACAAGACCCCAACCAAGAAACTAGAAAAGAAATCAACCGCAAACAGCTCAACCAAAGAATCTCTAAGACCACCTCCACCAACACTGACAGGGCAAGACACCAAAATATAAACTAACAGCAAACTGCACTTCTTAGTAGCAACTGATGATGTTAGCCAGTTTGGGTAATGAAACGTCTGCGAGAAAACAAGCAAGTTCAGAGAGCACCAAGGAGCCCTAAGGTAACATTCTACAATCAAAGTGATCCAGTGAAGAAGTCCCTCTGCTTACTATTCATAAAACAAAGTTGCTAAACAGAACCTTAAGGACTCGGATAATTTAGAAAATACTTTTTTCCCTTAATACCTTAGGAGAAAAAAAATGGTAAAACTATTTGCAGGTGTGTAAAGGCACAAACATAACACCTGCCTGCTTCTGTAAAGTAGCTAAGTCTTTTTTTTAAGCATCACACATCTGCCCTCTGCTGCCGCCATATGATGCTACAACCTCTATGAAGATTTGCAGAGAGATGCTATACTGCCATGTTTTCCCTAGCCACCCTGTCCTCTGAAACACTTTTTCAGGCTAAAATCTGAAAGCACACCTCAGCCTGAGAGAAAATATGATTTTTTTTCTTTCAGGTTACTTGTTCCTAAAAAGTGAAATCAATTCAGTTTGTTTTGGGTCCTGAATTCTCCACTATTGGTTTCGATTGGGAATCTTGAAAAAGGAAGGTTTTCTATGGGTTTCTTTTGATCTTTAAGTGAATTTGGGAGATTGGTTTTAGGGATTTAGCCCATGGAATTATTATTACATTCAATTTTTCCACCGCTTCGATTACTTTTAAAGTAACTTAAGGCAGTGAGCATACATAATATTCTCTCTTCCTATTGTTCCCTACAAAGCGAGTTGGGTTAGACTGAGAAAGAGTGACTGGCCCAAAGTCACCTAACTGGCTTTGGTGGCTATGGCAGGACTAGAACTCTTTTCGTGCATAAGTCAGGACTAGAACTCACCCTTTCTTAGTGATTGGCCCAAAGTCACCCAACCAGCTTTCATGCCTAAGACAGGACTAGAACTTACAGTCTCCTGGTTTCTAGACCAGGATCTTAACCACTACACCAGACTGGCTTTCCTGGTTTGAAATATCAACCTGGAAAACCTTTCAGATCATTTTAATAACATCTTTTATAAAATAAAAAACAAACAAACATCTTTTGACTATTTATATGCTTTTTAACAAGGATCACCAGAGGTTTTAAAACCACAATTCCCAGCAGCCCAGCCCGTCTTGGGCAACATTGAAAGATGTCGGAGCTATTACTTCAGGAATATCAGAGGGCCACGTAACTCTCATTTCTACTCCATATGTTATAATTAATGTCCAGATTTTTGTCAGAGGTTTTTCTCATTCCTACATGAAATGCAGACGTTACTCTTGATCTGCTTTATATGAAGCAGGTGCTTTCTCTGACATCTTCCATAAATGTCAACACTAACTCCAGAGGGTCCAGTGTGATGCCCTTGAATTCAGAAATTAAGGCTTCTAGAAAAATCCGGAATTTTCCCAAGACAATCGGTCAGGGAGATTTATCAAAACTTATTTAATTAAAGTCACACTAGAAATCCAAATGGGTAGAAAACAAGGAAATTGTATGTCTGTTAATTTTCAAATAGGTTTGATGGAATACTTAATTTCTACATTGGGGATCCATGGAGGATAATCCATTTCCTACAAAAGAAAAAAACAACAACAAGAACCCTGTTTTCTGGGAGATAATTCATGTAGATGAAACTCTCTCACACATACACACACACACACACACACACAAAAGGCTACTAACAAAAAAAAAATGCTTTCAGAGAGTCAAACAGAAATAAGTCAAGGGGAGCAGCTGGGAAGGAGGAAAAGATAACCCTGAAGAAAAGATGACATTGACTGTATTGAAGTTATTTTGGCATAATGGCAGAGTAAATGAGCACCATCTGGTCAAAAGTGAGAAAGGAAGAACAGATGACTGGAAGCAGAGAGGAATAGAAGCATAAGGAAAGGAGGGCAGGGATTAATTTGCAGCCTTGAACATTTGAAGGCACTTTACTGTCAGGAATCCTTGCCCCCCTTCCCCCTCCCCCCCAAGTCCCAAACTCACACTGGCGCACCAAAATTGACCCTGTGCTACAACTTCCCAAAGCACAACACCCACTTTCTCCTCCTGTAACAGAGCAACAGGGTTGGAAGGGACCTTGGAGGTCTTCTAGTCCAACCCCCAGCTCACACAGGGAACCCTATACCATTTATTTATTTTGATTTGTCAATCGCTTACAAGATAATAGGTATAAGTATACACATAGTTATGAATACATGAAATGGGTACATATAAGAAAAATAAAAATAATCAATAGGACAAGGACGGTAGGCACGTTGGTGCTCTTATGCATGCCCCCTAAGGACCTCTTAGGAAAGGGGTGAGGTCAATAGTAGACAGTCTAAGGTTAAAGTTTTGGGGGTTTGGGGAAGAAACCACAGAGTAGAGTATTCCAGACATTAACCACTCTGTTGCTGAAGTCGTATTTCCTGCAATCAAGTTTGATGCGGCGAACCGAGTTTGTACCTATTGTGTGCTCTTGTGTTGTTGTGGTTGAAGCTGAAGTATTCATTGACAGGTAAGTGTATAAAATCATACACTTATACTATACTTAGATCAGACCGAAGACGGCGTAATTCAAGTTTTTTAAAGATAAATGGTTGTCCGGTTTCTTCTTAAAAACCTCCAGTGTTGGAACATTCATAACTTCTGGAGGCAAGCCGTTCCACTGGTTAATTGTTCTCACTGTCAGGAAATTTCTCCTTAGTCCTAGGTTGCTTCTATCCTTGATTAATTTCCATCCATTGCTTCTTGTCCAGCCTTCAAGCACTTTGGAGAATAGCTTGATTCCCTCTTCTTTGTAGCAACGTCTGAGATATTGGAACACTGCTATCATGTCTCCCCTAGTCCTTCTTTTCATTAAATTAAACATACTCAATTCCTGCAACTGTTATTCATATGTTTCAGCTTCCAATCCCCTAATCATATCTGCTGCTCTTCCCTCCCTCCCTCTTTCCTTCCTTCCTTCCTTCCTTCCTTCCTTCCTTCCTTCCTTCCTTCCTTCCCTCCTTCCTTCCTTCCTTCCTATCCATGGCAGCTCTTTGCTGTCACATAGCAAATCAGTTGCCAGAGGGACCAAGAACGGGATCCTAAATATATAAACCATTTTTTAATCCAATTGGATTATTTCAAAGAGATAAATGGAACATGCAATGGATTGGGCATGTACGGTAGATACTACACAGATACAGTTCTTATTAAATTTTATGGGCTTACTCTCAGGCAATGGAGGGGAGGTTGATATTGGGCGACTGGGTTGATATTTGATCCGAGTCTTATGTGACTTCCTTTGAATAAGAGTGATTGACGCTTAATCACAAGAATGCGTGTTCTGGATTGCAATACAAGTATTCCAGTTTAATTACATATTAAAACACCAGTGAGTTTTTTTTTCTTTCTTTCTTTCTTTCTTTCTTTCTTTCTTTCTTTCTTTCTTTCTTTCTTTCTTTCTTTCTTTCTTTCTTTCTTTCTTTCTTTCTTTCTTTAACATCCAGAATGATGCTAGTTCATTCATAGTAACATCTATGGATATCTTGAGTTAGAATCTACTCTCCCTGCTGCACCTTCTTCATGGAATAATTCACAATGCCAGTTTCAAGGGTGTTTATTTTTGGGATAATTGGGATCAACATCTTTACTTTTCATAAAACAGAAGAGAAACAAGATTCCCATCAAATAGTTGTGACAGATTTGAAAAAGAAACTGGATCAAACAAACAGGCTGTCCTGGGCTCAGGGCCAACTGTTCATTGACAAATCATTTCACTTATAAAATGAAAGGAGGGTCTGTACTGTATTGTGTTAATTGGCACATGACTTTGGCAGGATGTAACATGGATTCTGAAGGCCCTGAACTTGCTAACAATTCAAATCAAGGTGCAATTTAAAGCACTGGTTTTGATCTACAAAGACCAATAAAGGAGAATATTTGTAACTCAGGATTAAAATGAGGAGTCCTTGGTGCTTCCAGGAGCTGGTTGTTTTCTTGCAGATGTTTCATTACCAAACTAGGTAACATCATCAGTGTTAATCAAGCTCGGAGAGCACCGTTCTACAAAGACCTTACAGCTTAGCACTTGCGTACCTGCAGGATTCCTTCTTCCAATCTGTGTCAGCCTGACCAGCTACAGCAATGAAAGAAGAAGCCTACCTCACTAGATGACCCTTTATTTTATTTTATTTTTTGCAGATATTTTCATTTTATTGTTTTTTTGTAAACCGCCCCATTGCAATAGTTCAGTGAGCTCTCCATTCAGTAAACCAAGAAATAAATTCTATGGGTCCATAGATTGACTAATCATAAACTCCTAAACTTCAAAAGTGAGTGGCAAATTTGGAGGTTACATTTGGTAGTTTAAATGAATAGAGAAGAACGTTATTTGGAAAGAGAATTCAAATGCAATGAAATGACGGTAAATTTGTTGATAAGACATAGTTCCATATTATTTATCACAAGGAAATCTTCAGGAAAGGGAACTGACTGATCCAATCCTTGGCCTCCCTATATGGTATGGAGGCTACGTGGTGCTGTCCCAGAAGCAGGTTGCTAAGGTATAGATATCTAAGAGCTGACCAGCAGCTGTAAGTCTGATGCAATGTCAGTCTGATGCAATATAAGACTGATGCAACAAGGATGAATCAGCATAGCCTGGGTATTGTCTTTTCAAGACAAAGAATGGGTTCATAGAAGTCTTTACCCCTTTAAGAGGTATTTATATAAGGCAGCCATTAGAGGGCGTGTTCTCTCTCCTTGTGTCCAGTATCCATTGCAGAGTTCTCCATGTAGAGTTAAGAAGAAGAAATATTACTTGTAAGATATTTTGCCTACCACGTATATTTCTATATATAACTGTCTTGTATATAAACCACTGTTAAACGGCTAAGTCTCTGCGTGCTGTGTTTTGCTCCTGGGTTGTCTCACAATAGCAGTCACGCTGCAAACGCTCTGTCATGGGTGCCATTTTAGAGTGGCCACAATTTATGAATGCTTTCTGTAGGAAGGACACGTGCAGCTGGCGGTGCAGCTGTTTCCAGAAGGAGATTTAGGGTAAAGATAAGCTGACCAAGCCATCAGGGGCGAGGGGAAATGGGGAGGAGGGTGTGGGACCCAACAGGCCAAGATTTAGGGGAAAGATATGCAGTGGTGTGCTGAAGCTTCTCTGTGATTGGTCGTAAGGGCAAGCAGGCTGCCAAGTGCCCAAATTTGGTTCATGCAACTTCAGGGATGTTGTAGCAGCTGTAGCTTTGGACAGGGATCATAAGTCCCTTTGTTTAGCAAGTCTACCATCATTTCTAACAGTTGTTCACCAGATGGTCCATAAGTTTAGGTCTGCCTGTATCATGAAAAGCAAAGAGCATCCTCATTCTCACAGAAAAAGTTGTCCCAAAGGGGCTTTTTCAGGAGGCAACTGGACTTTCTTGCTTTTCTTTCTTTCTTTTTTCTTTTTCTTTTGAAGACATTTCACTTCTCATCTAAGAAGCTTCTTCAGCTCAGAAAAAGCACCTTTGGGACAACCATGACCTAGATGACTGAGAATCTCTATAGTCATATCTAAAATTATGGGATTTGCTGCTAAATTAATGCTATGCAACCAAGTCTTCCCTTTTATTCTGAAAATAATAATAATAATAATAATAATAATAATAATAATAATAATAATAATAATAATAATAATAATAATAATAATAATAATATAACATAATACACCACACAATTTAATTCAATTGCATTTTGCTTTTATGTAACTTCTAGAAAACTAATTCTCACCCCTTCCACTCAGGAAGAGAAAGACCTTTATTATTACCCAGTTTTAAACTAGGTAAACTTTATTATTACCCAGTTTTAAACCCAGTTTTAAACTAGTTTTATTTTCAGGAAAAAGAAACCCTTCTTCTTCTGCTTGTTCCCAGGTAAGCAGCTCCCCCGTGTGGCTAAATGTGAATTTTCCACCTGCTATTAAAAAGCCAAGGAAACTATTTCCACTGCATTCATTCCACTGCATTCGTTTTAGCAGAACCCTCGCCCAAAGCGAGGCCTGCTCGGAAAATCGAAATATAAACGTCTTACATAAAGCTCTCTTTTGTCTTGTCCTAATTTTACTTTGGTAAGGCCTGCAGACAGATTTTTGTTTGTAACGGCGAACAATATGTAGGGAGGAGGAAAATTATTTCTCATGACTAAACCAACGAAGAACAGAGGAGCATATTCATCTAAGCGGGGAACGAAATAGCAGGGTTGGAGGGTGGGGAGAAATCCCTCATTTCAGAAGGAAGAGACGTTTGAAATATTCCCTCCTATTCACTTATATTATCTAGTCCTCCCTCCCGAACAGTTGTCCAATTCACTGAAAATTCTCATCAAGCATTGTGCTCTTTTGAGTCCAACTCAGCCCTTTTGCCAGATTAAAAAAGTTGGCTTTTCATCCAAGGGTTTCTTTTTCTTTCTCTTCCTGTCCAATTTTTATAGACAAGGATGAGATTAGGGGAAGCTTTTGATACTCTACCCTCTGGATTTTTAACTGAATACATAAAATGGCTTGTCACAGCAGCCATTAAGAGATTATTGGCATCTAGTAGCAGTTATATTAAATATTATTCTAATGTGATATTATTTTAATGGATAGCAGCTTAGTTTTTCAGCATTTCGGTAGATTTCAGGAGGAGTTCATCACTGATGATGGTAATTTAGCTCTTAATTTTTCTTAATGCTATAAGGTCCACAATTTATAGGATTTGGAGACTCTTTTTATTTGCACTTTTGTGCACTTGTTTAGTAATGTCTTCCTTTTCCTCCTTTTAATCCTTCTTTGTGTTTTATAGTCCAGTTGTACAACATGCTGGTCAGCAGCCATTAAAAAAAAAGGATTTATTTATTTTTCTGTTGTTTGTTCTTCCAATTCTTCTTAAGAGAAGTACAGCATATTCACGTGTGACACAAAGGACAAGATTTTTCTCCCCACCCCTGAAATTAGAAGGATAACTCTGTGGACAGTTCTTTTTTTTTTTCCTTTTCAAGCACATTCCATTTTTTAATTTTTGTTGTGTTTCCTTGCCTCAAAATGGTGGGTAATCATGCAGTTAATTTTCAGCAAGTGTTTAGAGATGGCTGCACCCCACTCAAAAAAAATCATGGTGGGCTGAAATTAACCTTAGCTTGTTGCTAATGAAGTGTGAAACATCAATGTTGCGGACAAAATGGTACCTTTAGTGAGAAAAGAACCAACCCCACAATGTTATGCTATCTATCATCTACAAGTGAGAAGAGAATCTTTGAAACTCTTGTATTTTACAGCTTGGGGAGAGGAAGAGAGGGTCCTTGGTGATCTCTGAGCTTCTTGGCTTTCTTGCAGACGTTTCATTATCAAACTAGGTAACATCATCAGTGCTAGCTTGTACTAAGCAAATGAAGTGAGTCTGACATTCTAGAAAGGGAATTTTCAAGGATTTATCACCAAACATGAGCCTGATTAGCTTGTCTTGTTCTACACTTGGGGTCTCCAGACTTGGCAACTTTTAAGACTTGTGGACTTCAAGTCCCAGAATTCTTTGGCTAGCCAAATGGACTAGGGAATTCTTTAAGTCTGTTTAAAATGGTTGCATCAACCCTGAAGCAAACCTGGATGAGGCCATCTTTGAGGCTTCAGAGTTGTCACAAGGAAGAAAATGGGACAGGGAGTAGGGGGGATAAATAGCCTGCATTTGTAGTCAAAACAAAAAGTTTTCTTGTGGGAACCAAGGTCATTCTAGCAGGTGGCCAAGAAGAGGAGGAGTGGAGTAACCAAGCAACTGGCCAGTACCTTTATTGGACAATGTGACTGATGACTTGGGGGAAGGGGGAATTTTTACTTTTTAATCAGGTGAAAACCACGGGAACTTTCAGAGTTGGTTTTCACCAGTTGTGCCAATATGATGTATCCAATAAATTGTTCTTCAAGGGATCTACCTGCCTTGGAGTTCTACTTTTTATTGGAACACTGACAAGTTATTTTTTTCTAATGGAGAACAGAAAACATGGAAAATTTGATGGATTCATATAATCAATAGGATTCAGGTTTTTGGTTTTGCTTAAAAGATTTGTATGGTCATCCATTTTAAACACAACTCTGTACAGCTCACACCAATTAAACCAGTCACTATCAAATCATAAATCGTAATATAAAACAAACAAACAAACAAAAAACGCAGAATTTCAGTCACCCCCTTGGGATGCCCAACAAGTTACTCCAGATATGCTCATTCTATCCCAGCATTTGGATAACTCACCAGGTCTTGATGAGCTTCTAAAAGACTTAAGGGACAGGACTCTGCCAATTCACTGGGAGAAAAGAGATCCATAAGGTGGGGGCAGCCACAGGAAAAGGCATGTTTACAAGATCCCACTAGATGGCAAGATATCAGGAGCCCAAGGTGGCGCAGTGATAAGAATGCAGTATTGTAGGAAAACTCTGCCCACAGTCTGGAGTTCGATCCAGACAGGCTCCTTATTATGATGATGATTATCATTATTCTGTTGCTTTGCATGTACACTGAGAGTTTCTGCACCAGAGGCAAATTCCGTGTCTGTCGAATCACACTAGGCCAAATCAAGTATCCAGTTCAGTTCAGTTCAGTTCAACTCAACTCAACTCAACTCAACTCAGAATAAATTAAATATGTATGGACATATTTAGACTTTTCCATCTTTTCTCCAGGGCTGTAACTTTTTACCATGGCCCTTAATGAATTGGGCAATGCATTAGGGCTCTGTTAGCCTGGGCCAGAGCGGGAGACATATTAAAAGGCTAAAATTATGCATTTGCAGCCCCAAAGAATTTTCACGCAGAGGGAAGCTTTGGACAGAGCTGAAATTACTGTCCAACATTCCAATTGAATGGGTCTAAGATTGGGTTTAACATGCTTGTAAAAAGAGCAACTCTGAACTTTTGGTGAGTAGGACAGCTTTTATGATCCTTGCTTGGAGAAGAAGAGGTCCACCCCTCGTGATTTAATACTCAATCTGTGAATTTGAATAACCGCCACTGCTTATTGGGCCCCATCTATCATCTTACCCGTCTTTGCAGCTGTTGATGCTTTTAAAGCAGCCTCCTCATAGATTCAAAAAGCCTAACGCAGACAAAAAATTGGCAGACAAAAAAAAAGAACCATATGCTTACTTGACCTAGGATTACATAAACCTGTTATTCAACATAGAGAGAGGGATTACAGCATTACTTTTTACTAAGTTGCTTTTCATATGGAAATTTCTTTTCACAGCCAAGAGCTGCATTTAATGGCATCAACAGGAGGGGAAGGGGGAAAAAATAATCTCTATTTTTAGCTCCCTTGATCATGGACATATAGATTTTTATAATGTCTGCAAGCATGCATTAATGTTAATTTCACAATTCTCCTTTGTATTTCGTTAATGTCACAATCTGCCATAAAACCTTGCCAAGTTTCTTAACTGTCATGTTAATTCTGAGACCTATTTTGCGCTCTCTGACATTTCAGGACAGAACATGGCAGTAAAAATAGATTAAAAACAGCTTATAAGTATTATAAAATCAGGAACTTTGCAGATGGCAAAATTAGATCTGCTCAGTTGAAATCCGGCAATTCAAAGCATTTTTCTTTTCTTTTTTTAAAAAAGTGCGTGTATTCATTTGGAAGATAAACATTTTTTTGTCACAACGGCCTGCTGCTTTCTAAATGAAGAAAGGAAAATGAACACACATACACACAGCAAAATGTAAGAAAGTTATTTTCTTTTAAGCATCGCTCTGAATGTATACACTATATCCACATCAGTATTTAGTTTCAAACAGTTTCGGTACTGTATAAATAAGAGTATAATAACAGCAAGACTCCTGCTCGGTTCAAAGTTCACACAAATTATTTCACACAAGGGATTCCTTTGGAGGGGTTCCGCTCCCTTCTGCGTCCAAAGAAATACATTAATGTTCTTTAGATATTAAATGACAATGTCGCACGGTAAGAAATTTGCCCGAATGGACAGGAAACGAGATTCTTATTTTTGCAAAAAGAATTTTTTTCTCTCTCTCTCTCTGTGTGTGCTTTTAATATGTGATCCATTTCAAAGACCCACGTTGGATTTTTCTGCTTTTGTTCATTTCAGGAAGCCTCTCAAACTTTTCTAAAGTTGAGAGCGAAATATTTAGAAATCTGTATCATAAAAAAGGAAGGGGTCGTCCCCCCCTTTTTTTCCTCCCTCCCCTTTAAGGGGCTCTTATTATTTCCATCATCCTTCTGGAGTTGTTGATGAATAGCCACGTCCTTTGCCAAACTCCACCCATTCTCTTTTTTCCAAAGATTTTCCTCCTTATTTACTCAGCCTTTTTCCCACAGCCTAGACAGCCGTCAAAGAGGGTTTAAAGAAAACACTGTATTAACATGAATGAGCGATGGGGCTGAGGGGGAGAAGCATTCCATTCCAAATTGATCTCCTAATACTTAATGTTGAAATGATAATTGGTGGAGCCTGCATTGAAGGGGGAAAAAAAATCAAATGAAATCAAGTGAAATCAAAGCAAGAGAGAAACAAAACGCTCGTTTTCTCTCTTCGTCCCTGCAAAGTATTATTTTAGTTGGGGCATTTAGAGAAACTCAACAGAAACATTAAAAAAAGAAGAAGAAGAAGAAGAATTGGAGGGGGAAACACAGCCTCCTCCCATCTCACCCCATCCGCTGCTAGAGATTGCTGTCCACAATTCTTTTCAACTGACATAATCCAGATTGATTTGTTCAGCAGATAAAATTCTGGCCACTTTGCCCTTTTGCAGGAGCAACATAATATCACTCTGTATTCAGGAACAATGTCACATAATGGGATCGGAATGCGCCAAACGACGGCTCTTAGGTTACGGAGACATCGAAGCAAGCTGAGCCTTAATGTGAAAAATCATTATGCACAGATTACTGAATTTGTCTGCATTCTTGCAAGCCTGGGATCGCTTGTTCCAAAAAGGATAGCCAAGGCACCCAACCCTTCCACCCTTTTACACAACCTTCACCACCAAACTGGGTTCATGGATAACTTGATCACAGTTATGGGTTTGAAGGGGAATGAGGGAGAGGGAGAAGGGAAAGAGGAGGTGGTATTGACAACCAAAGAAAAGACAGTTTATTCCTACCAAGGCTAACTGTTAGAGGCCAGGAGCTGCTGAACTTGAGTTAGAGAACCTGGTAAAAATCTATATTTTAAAGGCAATTGTGTCAATTGCCTTTTTTTTTTCTTTGTTGGCGGCTCCCTGCGATGTCTGGAGTTTTGTAAATAAGACTTTGTTAAGTTTCTTTTCTAAAAAGTTTTATCAGGGTTTATTTGTAGTGTAAATCACAAATGGAAATAAAGACCTGAAAGGAAAAGAACCAGCTGAAGGCACCAACTAGATGCCATTCACATGTCATGCCAGTTCAATGACTGCTTAACCATGGTTTGCTGAGCAAGTTATTCTTGCCTCAAAGAGGTTAAATCACCAACCATGAATCTCTGAACTGTTATAGAAATATAGCAAATACATACATAAATAACTAGGAAATTAATCCAGGGTTGAGACTGCTGACAAGGAGAAAAGGTTCAGGAGCTTTTAAAGGGTTTTGTCTTTTGTTGGTTGTTATTTTGATTTGATCAACTATCCCAAAGACATGACTTTGCTCAGCTGGGGTTTTGTCCAAGACATTAGAAAAACTGCACTGCCAATCTGAATATTATTGTAATTTCAGAAATTGATGTGGGGGAATATAGAACTCATAAGTGCCTTTTGCTCAACTCTGGCTTAGAGTAATATGTACATTCCCACCAGTATTTGAATTACATAGATTCTTGATTTGATCAGGGGTCAGAGCTGTTTCCACCTTCATTTTCCAACAAACCACTGCACTTCATCAGTACAACATAATAGTGATCTTAACACAATGGAAATGTGTTTGAATCTATTTATTTTGCTTTCTTAGGATTCAAAGCAATCACAGCAAGCCAGAATAAGATAAAATGTGGTTGTACCTGTGCTACTGAGATTCTTTTGTACATTTTAGTAACTCGACTATGCAAAAATAGCTTGGATTATTAGCAAATCAAACTTCTATATGGCGAGTTATCTTTTGGTTAGCCTGCTATCTTGAACACGTAGGGAAGAATAGAAAAGTGAAAGGTGAGAGGATGAGGTGACTCGGGTTGGCATCCCTTCCCATGGCTAATTAATTAATCAGAATAGAGCTGAAGGAGACCTTAGTC
Source organism: Pseudonaja textilis (assembly GCF_049901715.1). Classification (NCBI taxonomy): domain Eukaryota; kingdom Metazoa; phylum Chordata; class Lepidosauria; order Squamata; family Elapidae; genus Pseudonaja; species Pseudonaja textilis. The sequence continues at coordinate 14,267,951 of NC_142000.1, forward strand.
CAACCCCCTACTTAAGCAGAAACCCCATTTCATAAGTGGCTGTCCAGTCTCTTCTTAAAAACCTTCAGTGAGGAAGCCCTCACAACTTCTGAAATTCCACTGGTTAATTGTTCTCACTATCAGAAATGTTCTCCTTAATTCCAGATTGCTTCTCTCCTTGATTACTTTCCATCCATTGTTTCTTGTCCTGCCTTCTGGTGCTTTGGAGAATAGGTTGACCTATTCTTTGTGGCAGGCCCACCAATACTGGAATACCGCTACTCTAGATATAAAATCCTTTACAGTTTTTGAAGAGGGGAATTCATCCTCTTTCTGGCTTAAATTTGCAAAAGCTTGAGAGAGCTCGGACCTGGCATTATGGCTCAAGAGCCATGAATATGGAGTCCTTACAACCTTGTTCAGCCCATCCCTGGAATTCATGCTTTTCAGAGCTTTTTTTCCAATTCACAGAAGAATTGTTGCTTATAATGGTGAGTGGAACAAAGGACAATAGAAGCAAAATTTTAGAAAAGGCACTTGAGTCACCCTGAATGCAAAACTCACATCTGGGGCAATTCCACACAATGGAGATAAAGGAAACAAACTCTAATTGGCCCGGTGAGGGTGGAGGGGGAGAAATCAGCTCTCATTTGATTGGTGCTTCAGATTACGAGATGTGTTGATTGATAATCATGAATATAAAACTTCTCCAAGTTCATTGAACAATCAAATCTTTCTTCCCTCCTTTCTTTTTTTTTTTTTAAATGTGATTGCTATCTTATAATTAAGCATTAAGAAATTAGTGCAGTGATTTATCATCACAAATCAGGTATACTCTGAGGCACACAAGGGAAGCCGAAAGAGAAATGGATATTAAAAACAAAAACAAAACAAAAACCCACATACACAAACAAAAAGCCCAACTCAACAAGCAATTGCGCTCTAGGTTATTAGGCTACCTTCAAAAACTTTTAGTAGTCTCAGAAAAAGAAAGCGACAATAGCATCAGCAACAAAGTGACCTACTAATGATGCCAAATGATTACTGCTAAATACCACAATCAACTTATATTTCATAAATATGCTACAGATGTCTAGAAATGAGAACTATTCAAAAGATACAGACTTCAGTTTATGTCGGATGTTTTCATTAGGAATGGTGTTAAAAGTGACCACATTACTAACTTCACAAATGCAGTGATTTCAGTTTACAATCGTGGCCAGAAAGGGTGCAAAACTCGCTGAGCCACTGCTACACCTAGCAGCAGAAATTTTGAACTCAACTGGTGGTTGTAAGTTGAGGGCCGCCTACCTTGGTGGGATTCATTTTTTTTTTACTATCGGTTCTGTGGGCGTGGCTCAGTGGGCATGGCGGGGGAAGGATACTATAAAATCTCCATTCAGAGGTGGTATTTGCCGGTTCTCTGAACTACTCAAAATTTCGTCTACCAGTTCTCCAGAACTGGTCAGAACCTGCTGAATACCACCTCTGGCCGCCTGTACCCATGAGTCAAAACGATGCCGCTTGTTTTGGATTGTTTATCATTAACTCAGTTCTTGTAAGAGAGCTGATAACATTCATTTTTTTTTGCATCCGTTCTCTACTGTTGCTGCACGCCGTGGATGTAGTCTCCTAACAAAATGACAGGCTTTGCTATTCGATGACAAAGCCACCTTCCCATCAAAGTGCTACATGCTGGCATTAAAGATGCATCATCACACCGCTGCTTAGACAGGAGTGTCATCTTCGAAAGCTCAAGAGAGAGCACCGGAGACATGCTAACCTGAGTGTGCCAGATGCACACTTAAAAATATTGACAGTCAACAATTCTACAGAGATCGGAAGCAAAGGGATGTTGAGGATTGCACGAAAGATGTTTCTTTCTGTATCAAAGGCTACAGCAAGGAATTCAAGGTGGCATAATGAAAACGATGGTAAGTAGTCCATCAAAACATTCCACCTGGCCTTATGAAAGAATAAGAATTGATGTGTTGCAGACGGAGGTCAACAACCTTAAAAAACACACTCTCTGATCCTGGATATATGGAAAATTTGTGGCAGAATGTGTATTTTTATTTAAAGAACTGTAGCATCTTACCGAAAGCTTGTTTTGTCTACTTGTTAAGGCACTAGACTTCAAATCAGGAGACCAAGTTCTAGTTCTCCTGTAGGCACAAACCCAATTAGGTGACTTTGGGCATGTCACTCCTTCCTCCTCCTCCTCCTCTTCCTCCTCCTCTCCTTTCCCTTCACTCCACTCCTCTCCTCTTCTTCCCTTTCCTCCCCCTCTCCCTTCTCCCCCTGTCCCTTCTCTCTCTCTTCTTCCTTCCTTCCTTCCTTCCTTCCTTCCTTCCTTCCTTCCTTCCTTCCTTCCTTCCTTCCTTCCTTCCTTCCTTCCTTTCTTTCTTTCTTTCTTTCTTCTCCCACCAACTCTATCTCTCTTCCTAGACCAATCAACAAATGCTCTATATATTTTCATCATTATATCCACCAAGCGATAATTTCTGGACTAGAACCTGGGAGACCAGAAGTTCTAATCTCACCTTAAGCTCAAAGCCAGCCAGGTGATCTTGGGCCAGCCACTCTTTCTCAGCCCTAGAAAGGAGCCAGTGGCCAACCCCTTCCCAAATGTTGCCAAGAAAACTAGTTTAGGCAATCGCCATGAGTCAACAATGATTCAAAGGCACACCACACAGTGTCTTCTAAAGTGAATTTAACAACAAAAATGTAGCAATAGGGTAATAACAGCTGTGAAAATTTTGTAGAAGAACACCCACACATGTATGCACACCCAAAAAGATGGTGGCTTGCATGAGAATCAGTTAAAAAGAGCTCATGCAAAACCAAAGTTAGCTCTACTTTAAGGCACAGTTTAACTGAAGTCCCCTGTATTTTTTTTTTTAACAAGAGTTAAATTGAATCACTAAATCCAGTCTCTCTTGAACAATTCCATGGAAACATAATCTCATTCAACAGCCCAAACTCTCAGGCAGATGAAAATCCCTGCCTCTGATCTTGAGGCTGGAGGGAAAGTATTTATTTAACTTCCTAAAACAGCAATATTCTCATTTGCTATAATATTAGATATAGTGTATTTTTTTTCAGAAGTGAATAAAGAACTCACTATTTGCATCAGAAGTGTATACATCAATGGTTTCTGTCAACCCAGAGATAGGTTTGAACACTCCAGCTGTCTTTCTCAGATAGTTCTTTCCATGTTACCATAATCCGTAAGATAGTGGGCAGAAAACATTCGCTTGTAATGCCAAACCACTGCACAAAATTGGCTACAGAAAACAACTTTAAGAGAACTTCATTTGAAAACCAGGACTTTAAGCTGCGAGGGCATACTTCTAATTTGTTTTAGTTACCATGGATTGCAGGCCTTCTTATGGGCTATGCTATGTGGCCAAGATTTGGGGGGTGGTCTTCAGAAGATGGGGCTTGGAGAAAGTTGGGTAATTCTGAAGGGCAACGTTAAAGCCGGCAGAAACTAGAAAAAATAGTCTTGATTTATCTAAGTTCAATGGGTGCATTTCAGGAATAAAGTGGTGATGTAAGCTTTTGCAAAGCTTGAGATATTAATCGATAGAAGAGAAAATTCAGCTCTGGGGTCCTTGGTGCTTTCTGAGCATGGTTGTTTTCTTGCAGACATTTCATTACCCAACTAGGTAACATCATCAGTGTCAGCCTTGGAAGCCATATTTTACCTGGAAGCTTCGAGGCTGCCACATTTAGTGCCTGGGAATTTGGGAGAAGGGATTTAGTAGAGGGGTGTCTTGGTGGAAGATTAGACTCAACAACATTCTTCTCAGGAAGTCAAGGACAAGTCGCCCTGCACCTGGAGAGGAGTGTTTGGAGGAAGGTCTCCAGTTGGAATGACGGTTTGATTGGACCATGTGATGGACTGGTGGGTGCAGGGGATGGATCTTTGAATTTCTTTGGGGAAGGGAAAACCCAGAACTCTCAGTTCTGGGTTTTCCCAGATGTGAAAATATGACATCTCTAATAAAATTGAGGAAATGCTTGTCTTGGAGTTAATTGATTTGGAATTTGTTAGTTGGAACGCTGACAATCAGTGCTAGTAAGGGAGTAGGATTTGCATTCATTTTATAGACTAAGTGTTGATGGGAGTGGACTTGGAGGTTCCTTGATTGGGCTGCTATTTACTGTTAGCTTGTCTGTCTGAGTTGGTAGTTTCTTGATTGGGGGTATTGCTTGCTTCTTGATTGTTGGCCTAGTGTTAATTTTGGTGTGAAGATATTAACATCTTAATATCTTATCTTATACAACATCTAGAGCCTCTGGAATAAAGCGGATTGTAAATTTTACAATGACACAGTTAGGTGTCATTGTAAACCCCATAATCTTCCTGAAGTATGAGAATAAATGAGGGCCACAAAATGAGGACTGGGGTTGATTGAAGGAGCCAAAGAAAGTCTTACAAATATTCAACTTCAAATGACCTCTTAGCTTGTAGAAGATTTAATTAAAACTCTGCTCTGCAAGGAGCTGTTCTTATTCAGTGGAATTACTTGATGGCCACACATAAAAACTAATTCAGAAATAGTATAGAATTTGGACTAGAAAATAGCCAAGGTCTCTTCCAACTCTGTTATTCTAGTCTTGTCTTAGACTTGTCTTACCTTAAGTCCAGTTAGATACATTATAAATTGCATGTGATGAACAAATGAAAAATACTTAAAGGAATAAACTGATTATAAATATTTCATTTGCTCTGTGGTGTGCTGTACACACACACATCAGAGGTGGTATTCAGCAGGTTCTGACCAGTTCTGGAGAACCGGTAGCAGAAATGTTGAATAGTTTGGAGAACCAGCAAATACCACTTCTGCCTGGAGATTTTACAGTATCCTTCCCCTGCCATGCCCATCAAGCCATACCCATAGAACCGTTAGTAAGAATATTTGAATTCCACTAGTAAAACACACACACACACACACACACACACACACACCTCTTCTATACATATACCATTTATTAGTGTCACCCTAATCATAAATACAATTATCCTTGAATACTCTGTTACAAAAACCAATAAACTAGGCCTCAGCAGAGATTCCAAAATTGTTTAACTTTTCTCTCAAAGAAATATTAAAGGACTATTATCACATCAATGAAAGGGAAAGACAAGAAGATAATAAAGTTATGTTAAACCTCCCTGCATGTGCTCATGTGTGAAACAGTTATGTCTGGTCACATAATTGCAATGGTTCTGAGAAATATTTCATATTTTATAATGAACATTAAAAGAGTTTGTGGATCATTACTTTATATGAGTTTCAAAGTTATTACACAAAACCCAACAGGAATAATGATAAATCACTGAATCCTTCAGTCTAGCCTTGGTAAACAGGAAAGCTGAACTATCACAGAGTTGGCAGACAAATTTCACATCAGTAGGTAGGCCATATTTCTAGGCGAGAAGAACAAAATGGAAGCATATAGCCATGGGAAACATTTTTTGTCTTTCCTATGACATTTGAATCTGAAATTAATTAGGAGCTAATTTCCTCCTATCAAATACGCTGCAGACTAGCCATTAATAGAGCAGCCATGAAATCCTTGGAAAAGTTATTCCAATGCTGTGATGTGCCTATACCGATAAAAATCAGAATTGTGCAGGCTTAATATTCTCCATGGCACTCTACAGAATCAAAAGTTGGACTTTCAAGAAGCACAATAGGAAAAGTAGTGACGCCTTTGAACTTTGGAATAGGAAAAGACTCTTGAGAATACCATGGATGGCCAAGAAAAAAGATGGATCCCCAGAAGGCAACTGGATTTTCTCGGTGTTTTATTTGAAAACATTTTGGTTCTCCTCTAGGAAACTTCTTCAATTCTAAATTAGAACTAAAGAAACGTCTCAGGTAGGTAGCAAAATGTTTTCAAAGAAAACACCAGGAAAGTCCAGTTGCTTTTTTGGGAAAGACCCCACCACCGCCATCTCCTTTGGGACAACCATGACCTGGATAATTGAGAATCTCCACAGACATACAAACTGATTTTTTTGGGGAGAAAATCACTTCAGAGTTTTCACTTGGGACATAAACACCCAGATTCATGTTTTTCTGCTTTGGACACATTATGCAAAGACCTGGGGCTCTGGATGAGGCTTGAAAGCTGAGAAAAGTGGACGAAAAGAGAAGAATAGGATGGTTAGCAGAAGAGGGATGGACTCGGTTACACAGACAATTAATGCACCATTGAGAGACTTAAAAGACTAGGTTATGAGTAGATTTTCACCTGGTGTTCTTCTGGAGAACATCAACTTGAAGAATCTTGCTTAGAGCCGTCTTCCCTAAATAAAGGTTATGTCAAAAAATGCTGATCTTCCCATATTTGAGTTTAAATTTGTAGCAAGTGGACCATAGTGCCTTTTCCTTCTCCTTCCTTCCCCACCACCAATGTTTAAAACATTTATCAAAACATTGGCAGAAAAAGATGAGTTGGGATAAACAGTTCAAACTTTCAATAGAAGAGAATAGTTCAGGTTAAATTATTTTATTACCTGACTAGCTAACATTCTCACTGCTGGTGTGGTTTAACACTAGTGAAAGAACTACAAAAAAAAAAACCACACACACACACCCAATACAATAACATAAGTTACTGTATGGAAACAGGGAGCAATCCTCATATTCACCAGCAAACAGTATTGCTTTGAAATTTGGGTGGGGGGAAACCTAATATACTAACAAAAATTATGCACTTGACACAATATGATTTTTTTTATCTTCCTATTACAGTTAGCAGGCAGTGTTTTAATGAATAAATGATTGCTTGTGTCAGAGACAAATGTAATTCTAGATGTGTTCTATGAAAATGTAGCTTGTTGTTTGCACTATGAGCCCATTGCATTTTATGTAAAAAAGCTTCTCAAAAAATTATTGCTCTCTTTTTTCTAAGAGAAACCAAAGCCAAAATTCTACTTCCCCCAAAAGAAACGGGATAAAATATTGGAATATACATTTCTAAATATTTACTACAGCCAATAATCGGTGGACATCCCTAATACAGAAACCATATGGGTTGAGAAGTTTTATGGAACAGTTAGCTAGGAGCTGACTCCTTTTAGGAAGGAGTCAGGTTTAATGTTGTTATTCAACTATTATACTATGGTTCAAAAAAGCTGATGTTTCACCATAATAATAATGAAAGTATTCATAAAACCAGCAGGAACAGCTAATTGCCTTCTGCAGATTAAGTAACAAAAGCTGATGTTGAAAGATTTTTACTTGTAGCAGAAGAAGGAGAAGAGATGGAATCGGGGAGTAGAAGACGAATGAAGAAAGGAGGAGGAGGAAGAGAAAGGGAGATGGAATCAGGGAGAAAGAGAATGAGGAACAGAAGATGAATGAAGAAAAGGAGGAGAAGGAAAAGGAAGGGAAAAGGAGTCAGAGAGAAAGAAAAGGAAGAGGAACAGAAGAATGGAGGGAGGAGGAAAAGGAAGAGAATATTGGCTCCAGACAATTTCAAAGTAGAGGATTTGCCAAGGACCAAACACCAGCAGAGGGCCTACCATTCCAAGAATGATTCCACTTTCCTTATTCACTATCCACAATAAAATCTTTTTCTATATTCCAGTTTCCACACTGGGGCCTCTGTGGTAGAATATTTTTCTGGCTTCAGAAAAGTTTTCCTAAATTCAAAACAATTCACATTCAGTTTCTGGGCAAGTATATTTGCAACTAAAAAAAAAACCATTTGGAAAAAGAAACTTACTCTGAGTGCCACTCCAAAGTGAGAATAGTTAAGAACTTCAGTCTACCAGTCAGTCAGGCAAATGCCACCTATTGTAGATCTGCTACTGAATATAAACAGAAATTGGTACTTCTAAAGGGATGTCCAAAACTGCAGTTCTCAAAATGGTGTGGAGTGGTTTGTGCTTCAATGTCAAATAGAAAAAGACAAATATTAGGGAAGTGTGTCTAGTAACAAAAAGGACACAAAATGATTTTATAATGGAATGAATGTTGACAAAAACTACACTTTGGGGGGGGGATATAAATGATGAGACACAAACACACAAATGCACAGGTTGTTTTCTGCCAAACTCACAAGTTGCATAGCCAGATAGATGTGACAATCTTTAAGGAGAAAAAAAAAATCAAAAATAAAATGGAAAGGATAGCTTTGTTTTAAATCGAAGAACTTCTGCATGTTGGGCACGAGCAAGGCAGACCCAAATTCTGATTGACGAAGAGGAGGAAAAGGAGGAGTAGGAGGAAGAGGAAGAGGAGGAGGAATTGGTGGAAGAAGAAGGAGGAGGAAAGAGGAAGAGAAGGAGGAGGAGGAGGTGGAAGGAAAAGGAGAAAGAGAAAGAGAAGGATGAAGAAGGAGGAGAAGAAGGAGAAGGAGAAAGAGAAGGAGAAGGGGAAGAAGGAGAAGGAGAGATAGAATATTTCTGTCATATATGACACACAAGGAACAATTGCATATAAGCTTTTCATTCTTACATCTACTCATCCCACAATCTTCCCCAAAGTTTCTGAGAGGGCAAGTATGGAAGAGTTCTTACGTTCTTTCAAAGGTAAATCAGGTCAAATCTTTTTTCATGAGCTGAGGAATGTACATTTTCTATTCTACACCTCACAGAGAGAATTTGTACTTCTCATGGCCAAGAATTCTTGATATTATTTTGATAATATTTTAGATATTATTTTAGCTCATCGGTATCATGACAAGTAGTTTATCTCTCCTTGTGTATGTGTGCCTGGGCGTCTATGTGTGCAGCTCTCTTCTATATGATGACAAGCATCATCAAGCATATGGTTTTTAGTATATCAGGGAGCCTGTTAGACCCCAAAAATGTCCACCTGATGTGGCAAATACCAGTTGTCACTAATCATGCTTTCACAAGAGAATTTCCTGACCCCCCGTGGAAAATACTGATACATATATAAAAATCAAGGAATAGTGGAACAATTGACACTGGATTCAACTGGGGTGTCCTGTTAAAAAAAATGAGAAGCATTTTCTTGCATTAGTTTGAATAAAATGGGAATTTGGAATTGCTGTTTTTAAAAACCTGCTAGTACTATTATTCTAGATTGTGTAATTATTGAAACCTGCATCTTGCAACATTTTACACAAGTCATTGTCGTTATTATACACCACATTTCTTTTTCTGGATGAAAACATGAACAAAACCTTTGTGTTGTTTAGGTGACACAAACTGCTGTTTTCTTAGACTAAGGTCAAGTTTGACAATTCCAACTTTGATATACAGAAAACATCCAAGCAACATATAATGTAGATCTTCAGGGCTTATATTTTTCCTGAATTAATTTTTGAAAAATGCCAGCTTGGTCTTATACGTGCTGGCTAACCTTCTCAGATATTTTTTAAGTTTGAAAATCCTCACCTGTTTTTTTCAAAGAATGGAGGAATTAACAAACCTTATGTTGAAAGCCAAACCCAACTTTATATCAAAGACTTGAGATGTATAACTGTTCCCAAACTCTGCCGTCTAACTATTGTATACCCAAAGCTCTTTAATTGTGCAAATCAACAAACATGCATGTATACCATATTTATTTTCAAGGAAAGCAATCACCAGAGTTGTTCACTGTTGGTGGCAAATAAATTCATTCAATCAATCATATGCAGAGAACAGGAAATGATTAAAAGATGGTGAACCAAAGAAATTAAAAAGTATGAGTGAAAAAGAAAAGAAACAGCTAAAACCAGCTTACACACCAGTATCATTCATTACATATTTTTTCTACCTTTGTATCCTTGCAAACCATTCCTCTTCCACCATCTTTGAAAATTTCATGAACTAGGCTCTTTCTATTTTGGTTCTTCATTAACTTGGTCCAATCAAAACTTTCTTCGTCTCACTCTTGATCTCTTCATTACTCTTTTATGTATCTGCAATTTATTTCTCATTTATTGTCTCTATACGATCAGACCACCAAACAGACTTCTGTACTGATCACTCATGTTCTTATTCAATTCAGATCTGTTCAGCACCCATTTCTTCTTGACTTTGTCTCTCTTGTTTCACTACTTAAATACCTTAAATATACTCTTCCCTTTTTATTTAGCTTACCCTACTGGTTCTCCCAATATACAATTGCCAGGACCATGGTCTTTCTTAGCCATTTTGCTTTTTTTGGGGGGGACACAAACATTCCATTTTTCTCAATAAACAATTGATACCCAGTTCCTTTCTGCCTTTCTATTGTAGCCCTTTCACAGTTGAGCTTCGCATGGGTGGTGAATATGTTGGGACATGGTAAATCTGGGTTTTGGAGTGTGATCCATTCAGGATGCTGGGCAGATTGTGCTGGACATTTTTTTCCCCCACAACTGGAAGACATGTCACCATTTCCAAGATTGGTGCTGGTAAAACAAACCAGAGTTGCCACCAATTTACATTAAGCTGTGTGTTCCCAGATCTGCCACAATGGCAGACTCACACTGGAGTATATTGGCTTAATTTAAGAAAAAAAACAGGGGGGGTACATGGCCTCGACCCTCCTATAGCCAATCTATTCACTCTTGTTTTCTTCTTCTACATGGAAATATGTTTGCAGAGTTTGATGCAACTATTTTAAGAACAGCCCCTAGGTGGTGCTAACACTGCATTGCTTTGGTCTTTCAGCACAATGAAAACATTAATTTGCTATGAGATAATTTTTGACGTAAATGTAAAATGGTGCCCATTCGAACTCCGTAATGAAGCATAGTGCATTTCTACAGCTCCTAATTTGACTAGTTAAATGACTCCATTACGTGTCTAACAGACAGAAGCAAATAATTTCTGGTCAGTTGACGCTCACTTATCCGTATCATTTTACCCTGAAAATAAAGTCTCTAATCTACAGTTTCTTTGTCTTAGTTTTTAATATTATTAAAGCACACATTCTTGAGTAATAAGCAATGAAAACAGCACAAACTAACAGTTAATCGGAGGAACAGATTTGGAATGCACGTATTAAATGCACGGAGCATAAAGAAGCAGGAAGGGGAAAAAAGGACAATTATATCAGTGGGCTGATAGCATTGAAGATAGGGTCCTTTTGTTGTTGTTTAAAAGGACACAAATACAGTCTCATCTGTCTAGGAGTAAATGAAGATACAGATGTGGTATCTATGAGATTAAAAAGAACAGTGATCTCCAAACTTTTCACTCCAGGTCTCACTTATTCATAGATTACATAGGGCAGCCATCTTAATAAATATCGGGTGATGAAAAATTTTGTCTCCAGGAACCAAAACGGTTAAGGCCAGATATTTTTGTTCCTCCTGGAAATGTCCTTCTTCATCTGAAAATAAGTTTAGAATGAAAGCCTATCGCTTTACACATAGCACAGGGATATTAGTGAGACACAGCTGTTCGTATCCCACTCTTAAAAGCCATATGATTAAGTTATGGGATATCAGATAATCCAAAGTCTCTCTCTCGATTGGTCACTTCCCCCCATCCAAAGGCTTTTTAGTTTTAAGTTCATTTAATGACAGAATGGCCAATTCAACAAATGTGTGAGTAATTCCAATGAACACCTGTGGCTCCCTGGGATGATACTCTCTGGAGCAGAAGATATAAAATGTCATTACAGCAGCAGGCACCACCCAACTTGGAAGAGAAGAAAAGAGGAAAGTATTCTGATAAAAATTCCAGATTCTAAGGGTCTAAAAGAAGTGAATGTTGCCTCAGTTTCAAGGGTTTATCCTGTAATTCCACACACCCCCACCAATTTCTGCCCAACATGTTGAGTTAAAGACCAAAATAAGGGGATCGTACATATGTTCCTTAAAACCACCATATCAATTAATTTCACAGCAACTTGCAAGCATCTTAGGAACTAACCCAAAGACCAACTGGTGATTAATCTGAAGATTTTGGAATTCTGCCAGCTTAGTCCTTCTGAAGTCAGTAGAGCTGTCAATCATCTGTTCAAACTCCCCACCTTAACTGGGCAATGGCTGTTTGCTGGTATCTATCTATATATTGTTTAACCTACTCACAGGTTTAACCGTGATTTTGACTGTTTTTAACAAAATGATGCTGACGACAAATACTCTCAGTCTTTATAGCAGGAAAGTGAAGACAGAGTTAGCATCCACAAAGCACCCAGAACAGAAAGCAACAGAAGGAATTTTACTCTAGGTGTTTTGTGAGTCCTTGAAACGATGATGTTTCCTTCACTTGAGAGTGCTCCATCGAAGACTTAAGATTGTTTTCCAGACATAATCTAAATTCAGGTGTGTGTTTGCATGTATGAGGGCATCTACCTATTGCGAAGGCATCTAAAATGGGTTCTAAGAGTGTAAAGGTAAAAAAGGCACGCAGCAAGGCAAGGGGCCACGGATGCAACATGCTTAATAACAGCTCAATAACAGCTCAAGGGAAGATCAAGGAAATTAAACACCAGTAAGCTCAACTTCAGCAGTGGGGAAGATATTGGAAACACTAATCAGGAACAAAACAAGGAAAGTTATGATTTAATTAAAGATATTCAGCATGGATTCACAAAAAGGAGATCATACGTAACAAAAACTAATAGAATATTTTTTGGGAAAAATATAGAGGGCCCCACACATGCTAAAGAGAAATGAAAATGGATGCTGTGAGCATAATTAATAGCCCTCTGGAATTTATTACTACCAGAATAATTTACCCACTTTCTGCCTCCTTGTTTAGGGCAACAAGAACATTGGACTGATCTATAAAGGATATGGATTGCGCTCTCTCTCTCTCTCTCTCTCTCTCTCTCTCTCTTCTGTTCTCCATATTATCCATCTATATATCCATTCACCCACCTAGTAAAAGCAATGCTAGACTATTGATCTACATTTTTTTCTCTTAAGGAGATCAAATGAGAAGTATGATGGATACAAGTCTCAGGTAGTTTCCAGAGGGTTTTGATGCCTAGTAGATTTGATTCTGTGAAGAACTGATGGAGTGACTGATTTACAATCAAGGCAATTCAATTGCTCCTGGCCCATTGGGATGGAGACAAACTTTGATGGACAATGTTGGACTTCACCACTGAAGCTAGGCAGTAAGAGGACTTGGAGAAAGTACCACACCAAATACACCCACAGACCAAAGTCAAAGTGTGATTATACGATATAAAAGTGAAATTTCAAAAGGAAATAGGATTTAAAAAGCTACAATGATGACTGCTACTACAGACATGTAACATAACCCATTAGCCTTTCATGAAGCTGTAAAAAATCTGGCTGTGCTTCTGAAAACCAGGGGCACTACATAATCTGAGAATCTCACCTCCTGGCTATATTGTTAACTGGTCAGTTATCTTACTTTTGTATGTACTTTGAATTACAAGTTTTAAGATTTTTTTACGGTCTTAATGCTTTTTACTGTTATTGTTGTTTTTAAAATGTTTTATTTACATTTTAATTGCAATCTATGTTTTGAATTGTGAGCCTCCCAGAGTCAGTTATTGAGAAAGGCAGCTATAGGAATTGAATGAATGAATGAATGAATGAATGAATGAATGAATGAATGAATGAATGACACTCTGAAATCAGTGGGATCAACACCAAATCTGGCAGAGAAGACGTGCTGTGGATCCCATCTATCAGGAAACTACACTTGATGGATCTCAAGGGGTGGATCTTCTCTGGAACCTGCATTTGGAATCTTCTCTCCTTCAGAAGTTGAGATTAGCTCCATCCCTCTTAACTTTCCTTGGGTCCCTCAAAAACCTGCATGTAACCTCAGACCTAGAGCTCCCATGGGACCAGGGAAAACTGTGGTGAACATCATCCTCTCTTGTTTTTGGGTTACTTACAGATTTTTAGTAACGAATGTTTAATTTTAATTAAGTATTGTACATCACCCAGATACATTTGGGGGGGGGATGAAAGGGGTACAGATTTGATAAGCATACATAAGTTAGATATGACTTTAGACACAAATTATAACAATAGCACAACAAACTGTACTATTAAGAGGATGCTAGGTGTACAAGTGAATATGTTTTAAGCTTTCCCAAATGAAATTGATGGATTGTTTGCATGCTGCATGTTCGAATAATGAAAATGTATTGAGAAATCATCGATCTTTTTATTTCATCTTGATAAAGTTGAGTAAGTTTTGTAGAGATACCACAAAAGTCCACATTTTCCCATAATGGGAAAACCTGAACCAGCTAATGGCATCTTAAGTGTCCTATCAACAAGTGGGCACAAACTGATGTTAAGAAGAAATGGACGGTTAAGGTATTCAGGTAGAATTTATTGACAAAGACAAGATACAGAAAGTTCCCAGAAGAGATATTAAATATAAAGGTAATAAGAAGTACTTACTCAAAAGAAAGACATACTGACTACTGAATGCACTAAAACCTAAATAGAGATTTTAGACAGTGTGAACTTTCCTCGAAGAGATCATGTTAAAGCTTTTCATAACATTGTGGAGTATGTTTTAAAGAAAAAGAAATATATAATGCCATGACACAGAGTGCTAAAATCATCTTTGTCTAAAATCCTCATCATGGTAGCTGCATCTATAGACTATGGAAATATTTTGGATTTCCATTAACATTTTTATGAAAGTCAGCTGAGTGTGAGACTCCAATCTGTTTGACGTTTGCCTTTCTCAACCACGTAAACATGGATGCATCAACTCATGAGCATCCATGGATAAATGCGCAATGCAATTTTATAAGACTTAACAAAGCAAATCTCATTGGCTTCCTTTAAAAAATCCTTAGAACTAAGTGTCACTGTCTATCCTTTCTGCATTTTGTACCATTTTTAATAACTGAGATAATAAAACAGGCTTAATATGGTGTGCAAAACCAGTTGTTGTGGTTTGTAAACCATGTTCACTTCAGAAAGAGATGGATGAACCTGGTCAATTTGATGTATTCAGTAACATTGACCAAGTCGTTTATCTTGCATGATATACAGTGATACCTCAGCATTCATCATTAATTGGCTTCCGGAGATGTGATGAGTACCAAAAACAATGAGTACCAAACGATTTTTTCCCATAAGGAATAATGTAGTGAGTCAAAAGGCAACCAACACCAACAGATTGTAGCTTGTGCGTTGAGCACCAAACAATGAATACCAGGAAAAAAATTCACGTCAAAATGTATTGAGTACCAAATTTGATGAGTTTCAAAGCAGCTGAGTACCACTGTACATTTTTTGTACAAGTTTCTTGTGCTTCTCAGAAGTGGAGTCAACACAATTGTTGAGGATTTAAGACTGCGGTTGCTAAACGACCATTCATGGATATTCCAATTATCCTGACCAGGAGTAAGGAATTTGGTGTGTTGTTTCTCACCAGGGTTTGGGAGGTAAAAGGTTCACCAGAACCTATATAAATTCCCTATATATGCCCAAGTTTTGGATTCTACAGTAGAAAAGATCCGGCAGCACCTTCCTATAGATTACAGTATATAATCCTGAGTGAATAGTCTTGCTATTGCTGATTGCAGAAATTATGGCAAATAATGCAATAAAGCATTTTTTAATATTCTCAAGACAAAGTGCATATTAGAATTACTTAATACTTATCCACTATATCTTAACCGTTAGCACAGTCTGGGTATATTACATTGGTTTTATGGATATAAAATATAGCTCCGTTTTGGACAGATGTGATTTTTACATATTAATTTTGTTCTAAAAGACTCGCTGGTTTCTGCAGATGCTTACATTCTTTTGAACTCGATGCTAAAGGGCTGGAAACTAACAAGAGGACAGCGGTAATGAATATTGTGCACAGGCTTTTTACAAATTCAAAATAATAAATACTATAGGGCTGGAAGGATAGCCATTAGCCATCAATTATAAAATAGTCTGAACAACCCATCCCTGTTTCTATATTTAAACATGCATTTTACCTTCAGAAGTCCTGTTTGAAGGACAGCTTTTTTTTTAAAAAATGGGACTACATATACTATTTAATATGCTTAATGTCCCCTTTTTGTTCTACTTTTAAATAAATTGATTGGACTGCTTTATATTAAGTGAATTTTATTTCATTCTCAAGAAATATATGGTTTTGTGAGTTTCTTCTTTTTGGGGGCCTTTTTTTGTACTCTAATTTTTAAAAAATGCAATATGTATTAGCTGGCTTTTTTGCACTTTTAGTAGTATTTTCTATTAAAATATACAAAGGAAACTAGAGCAAAATTTATTAGATATTGTCCTGAAATTTGTTCCAGAACATTAAGCTCATCAGAAGTAGTACTCTATTTCTTTCAAAATAAAAAGCTAGGCATAGCTTTCCTACTGTTTGAAATCTCAATATTATTTTTAAATCATCAGTGCCATTGTATCTTTTCAGTAAGGCTTCTCTGATAATACTTTGAGGTAGCACTTTTTTTAAGCACAATATTAAAGCAATCAACCTTTTATTTCCTTAAATAAGCTCATGCCATGTAGAAAAATTATCTTGCATTTTTTTACCTAGCAGTATGCATTCAGCTTGTTGGAGGAGAAATATTTCCGGAACATATTGCAATGAAAAGAAGATTTTCCTAAAAAAACACCTCTGTTGGTCTTGCATTAACTAAGTTCCACCAAGTGTCCTTCACTGCATCATGCTCTTTCCAAAGTTCTCAAATTTCCCTGGATTCCCATATTTTGATGGGAAAGAAAGACAATAGAAAACATCACTGGTAGAGCCTCCTTCACTAATGCCTTCACAGAAGACAGAAGAGACAGAGAAAGAAAAGATAATGGTGACAAGGCTAGAATAGAAAAATATTTTTTAAAGAATAAAATAGGAGAACATTAATTATGAAGAACTGCAAACAGGAGAGGAGATGAGAAGTAAGGGGGGAAAAGGAGACGAGAAAAGGAACAAAAAAGGAGAGAAGAGGAAAAAGGAAAAGAAAAAAGGAGAAGGGAGGAGAAAGGGAACAAGAGAGGAGAGGAGAGGAGGAGAGAGAGAATAAAAAAGGAAAGAAGAGGAGAAAGGGGATAAAAAAAGAGACGAGAAGAAAGGGAAAGGAAAAGACTTTGAGGAAGGTGAGGAAGGCCAATCAAAGCGTCATTTTGTCTCTTCTTGCCTACATACACACAATAACAGATTACACTTTAGTATACCGTGTGGCATTAAGACTAAATGATGCTTCAGATCTATCAAGGACTCAAGGATATACTCAAGTGCACTATCCATTTAGTCACCATGGGGAAAACAGTAAAGTACTAAAAATATTTGTCCCTAGATCAGTAGGTGGGATTTTCAAAGAGAGTCAGCATAAAAGCCCAAGTACCAGCACTGGAAAGTTAAGATATACTTGTATACTCCAATCTAGATAAAAATATGAGATGCAGCATTTCATACTGATGAATTAATGGCCTGTTATTAATAACCTTGGAATTATATGGTTAATTCCAAAGTTATTTCCTCAAATTTTGTAATTTTTTCTCTAGCCACACGCAAAAAAATAATCTCTTTTATTGCACTTGTCCCAAGAGCAGTTCTTTCTTTCCCCAATTCATTGATCTTTTGACAATTATTCCTTTTTTTTTCAGTTAACAATCCTGGCCATCATCACCCAAAGTTTGAAGCTGACTTGATCTGTCTTGTACCATTGAAACTGGGTTTCAACTAGACTTATCTACTTAAGACTTATTTGGTATATCACACAAATGCAGCACCCGTCTTCTCCATCAAGTGAACCCAGTTGTAGTATCCAGGATGAGATGAAACAATGCATGATCATTAATGGAAGATTTCCTCCAGTTTGAAGGCAAGTGGGAACAAGTAGAGAGCCCAAAGGTTAATCCATAATTTGGCTTTGCAATCCAACTTGGTGGTATAAAATCCAACAAAGGTAAAATTGAAAATTTCCTTGGCACCTTTCCTAAACCAAAAGACCAAAAGGGAAACTCCGTTCTACGTCCCAATCGGTAACTAATGCCAGTTCTTGCTGTCTGTTCCTGCTCTCCACACACGAAATGAGCTCAGTGTGTACAAGTTAATAAGAAGCATAACTGCAAAGTAGGAACAGATAGATAGGACCAATGCTGTCTGTTTCAGTTAAGGGGCGGAAAAGACATCAGGGAGAGAGAGAGGAAACGGAGTGATTGGGGGGAAAAAAGCTATGAACTGGAGCCCCCAGGAGCAAAAGAAACTCAACAAGTCTACATCAAGACAGATTTCATTCTCATAACTTTCCCAGGGTATAGCTTGTCCCAGAGAGCACGGCTTGAACTAGCAAGTTGGAAGAGATGCTATTGCTGAGCTTAGGAGATAATACAAATCACTTCTTCCTTGGTCATCTCCACTACGTAAAACAAAACCAATACTTTTCTGCATCCAGAAGCCTGCTATTTTGTAAAAATGGGAAAACATTGGCACATGGCTCGCCTGAAACACCGTTCAGGGAGGGCCATGTCATGAGTCTTTGGCGCTGCCTCATTTTAGGGTTTCTTCTAATGATCCAGTAATGAAACCCCGGGGGAAAAGATTCGTTTGGATTCCCATTCTGGACAAATAACGCTCTCCCAAACTATTCATAAGAAGGGTGACCAAAGACAGAGGCATGCATTTGTCTAATACTCAGATTTGGTACATCTTGGAGCAAGTGCATTGTTGGAAGCAGCAAACCCACCTCTCCTTGGCAGGCTTTCACATGATTAACTATCAGGGATTTATAAACGGTAATGAGAATTCAGCCTGCCACCTAAATAGCTGCCCAAGCTGCCCCATAATGAAAACAAAGCCCCACCCACCCACCCACCCACCCACAAATGCAAGCCATCTTAAATGAAAGCAAAATGTTTTTTGGTTTTGTTTTTAAAGAAATACCTGTCTGGATTTTCTCTTGAAAATCAGTCACTGAGAATCATCTGTCAGTAAGACAAAATTAATTACTTGCATGTAACATGGAGGGAATCAACATAAATTTAAATATCGCACAACATTACAAAGGTTAAAGTAAATCCATTATCTCTTCGTCATACATGCTTATTGTCTCACAGTCTCTTCTCCTCCACCCCTTCCAGACACTAAATAGGTTTAACAAAAGCAACAACAATATATTTTTCAGGTGTTTAAATTTGGATTTGGAAGTGGGAAGGACACACAAAAGTGTATGCAAAACATAGTAACTTGCAAAATTCACAGCGCAGTCCTGCTGTGTCTGCTAAGAAAGCAATCTCAGCAAGATTTATTCCCAGCTATCTGGGTACAGGTTGGCAGCCTAAAGTAATGTTGTAATATTCTTTTGGTACAATGGAAGAAGCTAGCTGGATTGTGAATGCCTTAATGCCTCTAGCCCATAAATAGGCAGTCTTTCCTTTCCCCACCTCTGATAGCATCATGCACATGTGGACAGTTCCCTGACATTTCATCCATGTTCACTGGTGGAATTGGCAATTCAAGCCTGCTGGCATCACTTGCCAGCTTGGAAGGTCTGAGATACCATCCAGAGACCATGGATTGGTAGATATAATGAAGAATGTATATAGTAGAGGTGTTGAATGCTCTGGGAAGAGACATGAGTTAGAGGGGGGGAGAAAGAAAGAAAGAAAGAAAGAAAGAAAGAAAGAAAGAAAGAAAGAAAGAAAGAAAGAAAGAAAGAAAGAAAGAAAGAAAGAAAGAAAGAAAGAAAGAAAGAAAGACGGAGGGAGGGAGGGAGGGAGGGAGGGAGGAAGGAAGGAAGGAAGGAAGGAAGGAAGGAAGGAAGGAAGGAAGGAAGGAAATAATTATATGAATTGACCTGCATCTAAACTTGTATGTTCTCTCAATCCCAAATAGAGAAGATTAAGAATAAATAGCTTTGCCCTGGAGGAAGTTTTGATTTCACTTTTGAATTAAAAAGTAGCAAGTAAGTAAAATTCTGGAAAATATGAGCAATCAAATGAATGAGCAACATATTTGGACTTGGAACAAGAACTTACTTTCCCATGTTTCTCTGGTATCTGAATGTACCTCTTTGCTGTGGATTTGTGCCAGTTCCCCAAACAACCATTTGAAGCACCAGGTGGTCAAATAATTGGGGGCACGAGTCCTTCATCCTAAATCTGAGTTTGCATCTGATCATCAAATTTGTACTCCTGAACAATTGCTATGCATTTTTTTTTCAATTTAGTGCTGGTAAATTTGTAGATGCTTACTAAATGGATTGCCGAATCTTAAGCATGTCTTTAAAAGACACCATACACAACTTGTTTTGTTTTGTTGTTAACATGAATCTCTAATAATTGCCACATTTAAAAATTCCCAGACTTCATTTTACTTTTCTCATGACAGAAAGAAAGAAAAAAAAGGAAGGAAGGAAGGAAGGAAGGAAGGAAGGAAGGAAGGAAAGAAAGAAGAAAGAGAAGAAAGAAAGAAAGAAAGAAAGAAAGAAAGAAAGAAAGAAAGAAAGAAAGAAAGAAAGAAAGAAAGAAAGAAAGAAAGAAAGAAAGAAAAGGAGAAGAAGGGTTAGGGGAAGGAAGGAAGGAAAGAAAGAAGAAGAAGGAAGAGGGGGAGGAGGGAAGGAAGGAAGAGAAAGAGAGAAAAGAAAGAAAGAAAAAAGAAAGAGGGGAAAAGGAGGGAGGGCTGGAAGAAAGAAAGAATACAAAAACACATTTAAGCTTAATAAGAGTTGAAGAATATTCAGCAGATGGCACCATCTAAACTCAACCAATTTTTGGCCGAGCAATGCAAATCCCAGTTGCAGACAAGGATGCATAAACAAAATTTGATATCGATGAATAGGGAGAGTGGTGACAAATAAGAGAAACTGAGGATGGCATCTATCTCAGCTGTAATTATATTAGTGCTTGCGAATAAGGCTAATGCACAAATTCATAAGAGGCTTGGTTCAGATTTCTCGAAACTATTGATCTTACCGTGCTCTTGATACTAAGAGACCGAAGAGAGAAAGTAGAAATGGTTTAACACCAGTGGTTTAGGATGTGAGCAATTCACTCAGCTGCGATGCTAAATTACAGCTAGCAAAAGCTTGCCTGCTTTTCCAATTCCCCTGGGCAGCTGAGATAAGATCGCAGGCATCTAGTCTGTCTTTCAACTAGTCACAGGCTGTCCATACATCACTCTAAGCCATGTTGTGTTGGGCAAGACTGAGTGGCCACTTGCTAAGTAGGGGAGGAGAGGTTGAATTGACTCAGAGAAGAGACCGTCAAACTATTTCAGAATGGTTATTTGCACACCCTAGCAAAACAAAAAGCAGTAAGAAGAAGAGACTCAAAACCACCCTGGCTTGATTGTGCTAGGTATACGTTGCGGTTGAGAAGGCTGTGATAGATTTTTAGGCTTTTGTTATAGTAACCTAAAGGCCCAAAATTCCTCTTCCTTGTTCTTGCTTGCTTCAAAAAGCTGATGAGGCACCATCTAAATATCACATGCAGAATAGCTCAAAGCACACATTCTGGGAGAGAGAAGGTCCCTGATATGGGCTCCAGAAGACTAAACCTCTGGTTCTGGGGACCAACACAGATTGGATCCTACAACATTATCCTGGGACATGAATATCATCAGGTTTCCAAGTGATGAAATCCAAGCCCGAAACTGACATATATTAATCTTCGTTCTTGAAAAGGCTGACCCTCTGCCAGAGAGCATGGTTGCCAATCTGCAACATCACCATTCAAAGCATAAAAATGTGGGATATATGTTGTGTAGACAAACACACAAACAAACAAGGGTTGTGTTCCCCTTATAATCTTATATCAAAACTAAACCAGCAGTATTAGGGCTTAAAATGATACATAAACTCAGGAGTAGGGTAATAATATCATAGGCAGGAAGAGTGAAAGATTTAGCTGTGGTTTATCTAAACTAGTCACATAAAATTAATCCCTAATTCTTCCCCAATTTGGTCTTAATTAAGAGATTGTGATTATTCGAAAAAGAAACACATTTCCCCCAATTTCTTGCATACAATTGTACACAGGATCATAATTTAGTGTTATCGTTGAACATAGCCAGAATTTCCCACACAGCTGATATTAATGAATAAATTGCTCCTGTATATATTGAAATAAAATCAGAAGGAGTCCAATATCGTCTTTTTTGACTTGCAAATTTTATTAAAAGACATAAGCTTTGGTGAGCTGCAGCTGCTTCTGATTTATTTATTTATTGCCACCATAGACCAACCATCACAACAGAAATTGTGCTAAACTTGTGGCTGCGATTGCTAAATTTGTGATTACGGTTAAATGAATAGTCATGTGACCGAACCTGATTTTACAACCATTTTTCTGCTGTCCTTAAGCAAACCACAGTGGCTGTTAAGTGAATCACATAAGGAATCCAGCTTTCCCAATTGACTTTGACTGTTGGACGCCAACTGGGAGGGTTGCAAATCAAGATCACATGATCACAAGTTGCTGCAACTGTCATAAATGTGATCCGGTTGCTGAACACCTGAATTGTGAATGGAGCTCAATCTCAGGGAACTCCTCTTTCTCTCCAGAATGTGTCATTCTGGCAGGGACAACCCAATGGGTCATAAGTCACCGAGGCCATTGTAACTTTGAACTGATGTTCAGTGAACCATAGTTAGTCAAGCACTACCTGTACGCTTTATGCGATCCACCAATAAGACAATCTTTGGATTTAAACCGCCATGACAACAACTAATTGTGGTTGTAAGTCAAGGACTGCTTATAGTTTGGTTGAAATTTCAAGAGCCAGCTTATTCGCAGACGTGCTTGTCTGGGTTTATACATGGTAACTATTTACCAGCTATTTGAAGAAGATTCTTCTTATACCATATGAACCACTAAAAGTCACCAGATTGCAGCAAGATATAAATGGAGGGAGGGAGGGAGGCAGGGAAGGAAGAAAGGAAGAAAGAAAGAAAGAAAGAAAGAAAGAAAGAAAGAAAGAAAGAAAGAAAGAAAGAAAGAGAAGGAGGGAAGGCGGGAAGGAAGGATGGATTTCATCACTAGCAGGCTGCATGTTCAGCGATATCTGAGAGAGCCATCAAACTTGGTGAGATGACAGATGGAGTGTTGTGATGCAAGCCTTACCACTTTTGTACACATGTTGTTGTTTCACACATGTTCAAAAGCAATCCATTGCTATCTTCTGTCCAGCATTTTGGCTATTTTCACCTCCACGATTCACAAAGACCAATGTATGTTTTAGAAATTCTGTTTATATATAGCAGTACGGAGCAAACAAACAGTACAGTCACCATGTGCTTTACTGCTCAGCTATTTTAACTGTAACAGGAAACAGGAAACTCTACTTAGAAGAAAAGAATGTCCAGTATATACCATAGATCCAAACATGTAAACACTGCCATCTACTGGCTGAATACTACTATAGTTGTTGCATAGAAATACATTCCAACAATGTGTTATCCGTGGTTGATCTCAGGTGATAACATGCCTTCAGGAGCAGAGCTACTATATCTGTCTTTCTTCAACAAAACCTTTCAGCAGAATACAAGAAATACAGTTTAATCCCATATTCTAGTTCTTTATAAATACACCTATATCTTGTTTTTCTAAGTATAATTGTCAGGTTTATTGACACACAGATAGAAATACACACATATACCCAATCAATAAATGCATATTTTACTAGCTCTCCCATTTATCCTGTTTTTAGATCACCATAAACTTTCTCAGTATATCAGGCTCTGTTATGTAGGTATTTATATGGATTGATCTATATAACACAATAGTTTTTTTTCCACTTATAATACAGACAGTGATTTCTACAAAGAAAAATAAAAAAATAACGCACAATCTAAACACCTAGTGAGAAAGATTAATAAGCTACTTAAGCTCAGCCTATACTTTCCATACTGTTCAAACCTGATCATTGTTAACTGTTAACCATACATGTGAATAAATTTAAATTAGCCCAGTGCTAATAAAACATAGCAAATCAAGACAGAGAAGGATCAGGTTTTTTTTTGTCTGAATGGCCTCTCTGAATTTTTAGCTTGGTGTGTTTATTATATATAATATATATTAGAATATTTAAAAATCACCCTTGGTTATGTGACATGTTTACAGGTTTGTGTTCATGATCAGAAGTTTAAAATGGCATATATTTGTCCTTTTCTTAAAGGATTGTAACCTTCAACTACTAACATCAAGCGCCTACTAACATCAATTCACAACTACTAACACCTCCTACAACTACTAACACCTCCTCTTCCACCTTTTGTCCTTCATACCACAACCTGACTGGGTTCAGCCCACATGCTAAACCAAATTCTAATCTGAGGCTAAGAAAATCCAATCCCTGTATATACATGGCTGTACGTATGTATTTCTCTGTGTGTCTTTTAAAATAAAACTTATAATGGCTTATCATAATAAGACTACATGATAAGATTATAGCTGTTCTTTCACAACATACTGAACACAACAACCAACTGATTTTACCCCAATATTATTCAAACACACCCTCTCTTCATTCAATACATCTCTCTCTCCCTTTTTCTCTCTCCCCCCATATATCTATCTATCTATCTATCTATCTATCTATCTATCTATCTATCTATCTATCTATATCTATATATACCTATATAACTATCTGTTAGCATCAATAGACACTCCCTCTTTGTCATGATTGTGGCTTAAATAATAGATTCTTGCTGAATCTATGGCTTCAATGGCTGAAGAGCACACCCACTCTGGATACAACCATCTGAATTAACTCCTTTACAATTAAAACAAAACAAAGCAAAGCAAAAATAAAAAATAAAAATTGACATATTCTAATCTGCACCAGTATTAAATCTGCCCACTCTTGTCTGTTCTCTGATAAACAAACCCACTAACCAAAAAAACCTAGATTTTCTTTCCTCAAAGCAACCTAACATTTCATATGAAGTTTTGGTATTGATTGATATCATAAGCTTGTCAAGCAGTCATAAAAAGGGTTCCAAGAAAAGTTTGTAGTTAAGCATATGGTAAACTCATCCAGTCCATATGACTGGTTGAATGTCGACCACTTCTGTTGATACAATCTTCCTTCAATATTGTGACAGCAATTGTCAATGGGACTTAAATTGCTGTCAAACTTATCCAACTGACTTACAGCGCAACAGCCAGGGGAAGCCAGCCTAGTGACTCACGCCAATAAGACCTTATTTTCCCCCTTTACTAAATGCTCGTTCATTTTACCCACTTGTGAAAAAGGTCCCTTATGAAAGGCTGGGAGCATATTCAGCTTCAGCAATTAGCCATATGAGCATTCAGCTTCTGTGGTGCATCTGTAGGATACATCAACGATATTTCAAGGCAATGTATGTAAAATTGCACGCAATTTCCATCAGGCCAATTTTTCAGCATCTTACCTTGATTACCGCATTCGAGAGTGATACGCGCAGCCACTCAATACATTGCTCACAAGTATGCCTGCCCATTGGATGAGCAAAATCATCCATCTACCTATTCAGATAACTCGTAGGCAGGATTCAAACAGAGTAAACCCTTTAGAATCAACGTGATAAAAGGAGGACATCCTTCAGATCCAATCTGGGTTGGTCAACTGGGCCAGAAGTTTAGTCTTCCAAGCTTCGTAGTCAAGCTGGAGCCCATCATCAGATAATTTTTCTCTCCAGAATAGGCTGTCCCTACCAGAATGACACATTCTCTGACCTTTTTGAGTCCCAAAATCCAGAAGATTAAACCTCTGGTCCCAGTGACTGACTCAGATTGGATCCTGCCATATTATCCTGGGACAGGTCTATCAAATGTTTCAAAACTGACAAGGATCTCTAAACAATTCCATCTAATGTTTGGAACATGCCCAGCTCACTATATAAAATATATATTCAAAACTTTTGGTAGACCAATACTTCAATACAGCTCATCTGTCTGGAATCCACACTGTATATCAGACATTAATACAACTGATCGAGTCCAGAAGTATTTCACGAGAAGAGTACTACACAAAAGAATACCGTATATCACCAGACTTTAAATTTTGGGCTTGGACAACCCTGAACTATGCTGCTTGGACTTAAATGTAGTACACAATATTATCTGCTACAATGTCCTAGCAGTCAATGACTACTTCAGCTTCAACTGCAACAATACAATTGCAACAGATACAAACTCAGGGTAAACCGCTCCAAACTTGATTACAGAAAGTACAACTTCAGCAACAGAGTGGTCAATGCCTGGAATGCACTACCTGATGCTGTTGTTAGAGCCTCTAATCCCCACTCCTTTAACCTCAAACTATCCACTATTGACCTCACCCCATTTCTAAGAGGTCTGTAAGGGGAGTGTGCATAAGCGCACAATCGTTCCTACCATCCCTGTCCTATTGTCCCCATTTATTTGAACCTATTTCCTGTATTCTTATTCATGTTTATACTTATAACTGTTATCTTGTAAGCGATTGACAAATCAAATCAATAAATTAAAAATAAATAAATAAACATGCTGCAATATCTATTGGTATCATATCCCAAATCTACAAGGAGATGTCAATCCTGCTGCTTTGGTTTTTATTTTCAATAATATTAGTGGAACTCCATTTTGAGAGCACATGGCTTAAATGACCAACATCACATAATTTGACACTGAAATGGTGCAGATATTTACTTGGAATGCTTTTATTCATTTTCTACTTTAATGATACCTACTACCACATGGTGTGTGACAAATATACTTATTTTACCGAGAATTACAGATAGTTCCTTCAACAGTTTTATAGGTACAAACCTAGGACCATACAAAGAACGTAACAGGCTAAAGTGTCCATTAATTTGGCCAGGATAAAAAGTTGCAAAGATTCCCTATTTGTAAAGATCCCCAAAAAAGATAGCATAGGGTACATTAGGCCTATCCACTAGGAGAAATGTGTTGCCTGATAATATTCCGTTGAGGACAAGCTAAAGACCAAAATATACATTATTGCTAGGCTACTGGGAACTTTCATTCCCACAATTTTTGGATGTTTTCGAACTGAAAAGCAAATGTCAGAGACAGCAGTTAAGAGGAAATGGCAAGGCAGATAGAGATGGATGTATATTCTACTAGGCTGTAACACGATGCTTAAGCAATTGATGTATCTTGCCTAGTAATTGTCTATACCAATTGTCTACAATCTCAGGTCTCACCACAAACAGCAACCTACTGTGCTCAACTGAAAAGGCCAGGAATCAAACATGGACATTCTCATTGAATTATGGATTCTCCTCTTTCTCTGTCAACTTAATTTCCTCCCAGACGGAATGTTTTGACTCTTTTGACAAGAGAAAATGTCTCAACTTGGATGTATTATGCATCTGAATATACACTTTCAGCTTTGGAATCCTAGAGAGAAGCAGCCTTGTCTTCAGCCCTCTGAATGAAAGAAATTAAAGACATTTCTAAGGGTTCTGTCACACACCTTATTGCTCCTTACAAAGGGGGCATGAACATTATGTTAGCAAATTAAACTTAACTTTCTGATATACGTTTGCATAAGGAGCCAAATAGACATTTTGGAAAGTTAGTAAATATGGGTACAAAGAATTCTGCTATGTGGGTAAAGTAGAATGCAGTGTGATGATGATGGTGACGAAGATGATGATGATGATAGTGGTGTTGATTATTTGGACTGCTTTTGTACATTCAAAGATATGCAAAAAGGAAGATCACACCTAGAGCACTAAGACCACACCTAGAGTACTGCATCCAGTTTTGGTCTCCACATTATAAAAAAGATGTTGGGACTCTAGAAAAAGTTCAGAGCAGAGAAACCAGGATGATGAGGGGACTGGAGTCTAAAACATAATGAAGAACAGTTACAGGAACTGGGCCTGGCTAGTCTAGTGAAGAGGAGGACCAGGGGAGACATGATAGCAGTCTTCCAATATTTGAGGGGCTGCCACAGGAGAGGGAGGGTTCAAGCTGTTTTCTAAAGCACCCAAAGGCCAGACAAGGAATAATGGATGGAAACTGAACAAGGAGAGATTGAACCTGGAAATAAGGAGAAACTTTCTGACAGTGAAAACAATCAATCAATGGAACAGAAGTTGCCCTCAGAAGTTGTGGGAGCGTTATCACTGGAGACTTTCAAGAAGAGACTGGACCGCCATTTGTCAGAAATGGTGTAGGGTCCCCTGCTTGGGCGGGGGGTTGGACTAGATGACCTACAAGGTCTCTTCCAACTCTGATTATCTGTTATCTGAAGGAACCTGGAGGCAATGGAAACTAACCAAGGAGAGAAGCAACCCTAGAACTAAGCAGAAATTTCCTGACAGTGAGAACAATGAATCAGTGGAATGACTTGCCTTCAGAATTTGTGGGTGCTAAAAACACTTGAGGTTTTTAAGAAGAGATTGGACAATATTTGTCTGAAATGGTATAGGGGTTTCTCCTTGAGCAGGGGGGGTTGGACTACAAGACCTCCAAGGTCCCTTCCATCTCTGTTTTCTGTTATTCTGAAGTCAAAGATGTGAAAAATCCTTTTGCCAAATATCCAGATAATAGATGCAAACAAAAAGAGTTGGCTCATTCATAGGATGTAACTGATACAGACAAGAATGACAGGTGCTTCCTTACAGTCCATATACAGACTTAGTGACGTTTTTGGGATGTGTGTTTGGGTGGGTGGGTGGGAATCTACACATTTTTGTCTGAATCACAATAAGATAGATTCCATGGTAGAGGAAGACTGAATATGGTATCTATAGTAGAGGAGGAAACAGACAGACAAACAAACAAACAAACAAACTAGAAAATAGATAACTTAGATCAGATTAGATTAGCAGGAGAGGATAATGACACCCGAGCCATCACAATTTCAGCACACTGATGGTGGAATTCTCAGTCCCCGATTGTTATCCAATTCACAAAGAGGTGCATGCTGGCAGTGTAACAAAAGCCAATGTGGGTGGCAAGGTAGCTGCAAATTTAAGCATGAATGCTCTATATATGGGGGCTTGCACCTGATTACCAGATGCTCCAAGCAGATGGCCGGGGAGGAGAGTAAACAGGGCTCCTCGTAGCTTCGATAGGGTTACAGAAAGTACCAATTCTTTGGAGAGTAGCTATAATCCATCGTTGGCTGTGAACATGCCATAGTAAGATACAATACAGATCACTTGGATTGCATCCTGCTGATGCTTCTTAGCCTCCTCCCATTGAAAAGAGAGAAAAAACCCCATACCTTCAACCTCTTTCATTTATGCTTAAAATAGTTCCGTGGCTTCGTAGAAAATTATATGTATGTTTCTCTATCGAATCTCTTCTGTTATGAGAGGGCAGCATGATTCCAAAGGAAGAATTGCATTTCTAAATGGAGTTGCCCCACTGGAGATCTGGGTTAGTGTTTGAGACTCGTGTGCAGCTGCCATCAGTTAAGCAAGGCCGTAACAATGAAGGCATCTCGGCCATAAGAATGATTACCTTGTAAATAGTTAATAGATAATGCACAACAATTACATTTTAAACACATCTACCAGCCATGAGATTGCATACATTTCTTTACCATTTTTTTCTGTGTTTACTCATGTTTAATTAGCATACCCTTGGTGATGAAATGAAAATGAATCAAAGCACGCTGTTTTGTTGTATTTAAAAATATAAGGCACTATGGACAAATTATACAAAGAAGTTGTATAAAGCAGAATGGAGAGGACTGGAATCTCATTATAATTACGCTTAGGAGCACATGTTGTTAGATAGTAGGAAGTCTAAATCGTTGCTAATCTACTGCAGTTTACACAGATACTAACTGTGTCTCTGGATCTTCCTTCTGACCTTTTGATTCCAGGTTTCCAGGTGGCTATGAGATTAACTTCATCACTTCTTGGAAGTCCAAGCTAAGGTAGGACCCAAGCTATAGATCTGATCATAAATCATAGTTTGGGAAAGTATGATGAAGTTCTACCTCTTCAAAGAAGGGATAATACACCAAGAATCTTCAGAACCTATCAGATTTGGATGTTGAGGTTATTTATATTTTTCCTAAGAGGCATTTATGAATTTTGGAGTAGACCTGCAAATTTTACCACAGCTTTTACATTGTTCCATCCATTCATTTATCCATGAATTGGATGAATAATAACGCAGAATGCTCTACCAGCATCACGGTGGGTGACTTTCTACATGGAGTTCCATATCCTGAAGTTATCAAGCGCTCAAAAGTCTTTGGAAAATGTTCCCATGATTCTATATACACCTTCACTTTATCCTTAAATGTTCATACCAATGAAAGAGAAGTTATGCCCCACAAAGCTATCAATGTACTAATCTTTCATGAAAATCTTCCATCACATTTAATAGTGGTAGAATCATAGGGCTTTTACCAAGTAAAGGACCCATTAGAACAAAGTCCCTGACACATGAGCATCTATCTTATAATAAGTCTACCATCTCCCCAAACTGTCTATTCCATCATGGCACAGCCTTTATTAAAATACTTAACACGTAATTGTTTCTTGTTCTTCTTGACACAATATTGAAATATCTATCACCTATCTCATGTGCATGAAATGAAATGTAGCATATTTGGTCAGTAGCCAGAACATTTACCATTGTGCAGGATTTCCTAATCTGCAAGTGTACCAAAATAAAATAATGCCCAGGATTCCTTAGACAATCATTTGACACACCGAAAACTGAGGCCAACTGGATAGCTTCTCACCCACCTCCAGTAAAAATATTAAATTCTATTCTGGCATTGTATCAGTGAATCATTTTATTTGGATTGAGTTTTTGCAGTATTTCACCAGCAAATGGATGAACAATGTATGGAAAGAAGGTAAAGATACAGGGGTATAAACGTTCTGTAAATAAATAAACTAAAATCTGCATTAAATGGCAGATGCCTCTCTTCAGAATTGTTTATTTGATACAAATGGGAGTCATAAAGACAGGGATGCAGACATCAAAGAGAGACTGTCCCAGTTGGAAGGGAGCAGTCAAGTGGGGGGATGAGACTGGAATTATGTAGACACAAGAAGGCAAGGTCTGACCACCAACTTGAATGCCTTATCTAGTCTTTCCCAAGGGCAAACTACCAATCTGAGAAGATTCCTGTAAAACATGCATTGAGCAATAAAGTTGCTAGTTTATATTCTACAAGTGTACGTCTGGTTGTTTGTACCTAACAGCAGAACAGAGGGTTAAAACTGGAAAAAAATGTCCATACATGTCCATCATTAACCACAAGGAAGCAACAAAATTCTGCTTATTGTGTTCTATTTAGCCACTTAGTCTTGCTTAACCTTCTGGACAAATCATTAAGAAATGCTTATCTTCTGTTTCATTCTCTAGGGAAGGCAGCATTTAAAGATAGCCACCATGAAATCCTGGACTTTTTAATATAATAGAACATCTCATCTCAAGGTTTGGAGATGTAGAGGCAAAGCAGATACATTTTACAAAGGCAGTGGGGTAAAAAAAAATGTGATATCCATTTCATTTTTTGTTCGATAAACAAACAGGAGCTACAGCCTAATTCAATCTTAATGTGAATGTGCTTCAAAATGGCCGTTGCCCTGTAGAACTTTGAAATGGAACTCTTTGAGATAATCTCTTGCCAGCCTACGAGACAATGCCAACTTTTCCACAAGCTAACAGCTTGTATCTTCATGAAAACCAATGGATGGAACAAATTGTATTAAATTATGTAAAATGATACTAAAAAGCACCATCGAGTAGTTAAGGCAAAATATTTAAAAATGGGGGTTGGAGGGAAAACCTGTTTACTAAATACGAATTTGCTGCTGTTGTTTTTTGCTGAAATCAAATTTATGGAAATGGTGGAGAGGCCTCTTTTTATTGGACTGTTGAAAAAGAAGGAAACTTGGATTCCTGCTATTGCCAACCAGAAATTTGATTTATCTCGCAGGGCAGACGAGCATATTTCTTTCATGAATTTGGCACCTGTGAAATATTTAGCTTTCCTGAAACTTTAAGATATCTTGTCAACACGCATCTGAGCATAAACTTGTTTCCACCCCACTGGCCTTCTCCATGTCTCTGCAGGAGCTGTCACTATAAAACCTATGTCCGAATACTTCCTTATTTCGTATTCCTCTGACTTTTTAAAAAAAAGATATGAAGGTTTATAAATAATAGCAATTAGCAACAGCATTATGCTTAAGTACACTGTGCATCCTTGTGAAAAAATATTGTTCTTATTTGGGGACTGCTCCAAATAAATTTGTTACAGATTTTTGAATTGTTTCATATCTGAAGCAAATCATTGTGGATCAAAAATAGAACCATTTCTGCATCTTGGGTGGTATAAGATGTGTGCGTGGTGGGGGGAGGGGAATAAAGTATATAGATGTCTTTATGTTCACAAAACTGGCTGACAAAATGAAGCCTTAATTGAGTCCTTTGTCATGATATGAAAATGTCTAGATAAAGATATCACTAACTCCCATTCCATTAAAAAAAAGCCAGATCATGTTTCCGATAACCAAGTAGATTCAATTCTATAATACTTGGAAATAGATGATAGATAGATAGATAGATAGATAGATAGATAGATAGATAGATAGATAGATAGATAGATAGATGATAGATAGATAGATAGATAGATAGATAGATAGATAGATAGATAGATAGATGAGAGAAGACAGAGAAAGAGAGAAAGTGCTTCAAATTCTCCTTGGACATAAAACTATGCAATGGAACACTGGACTCGTTGCTTCTCTGGGCAAAACCTAGAAGAATGTGCTTCAATAGTTCTGAACAACTCTGCAAATATTTTCCTAATCTGCTGGGTGTTCTATCTTCCCCTGCCCCCTAGCCATCCCTGCTTAGAAATGAGGGGTATTGTTGGGGGGGACTCTGTACCATTGCAATATTTTACGAGAAGTACTTGGCTTTTTTATTTTGTCTTGTCTTTATAGTGTAATCAACTGATATCTTAAAACAGAAAACACCACACACTCTTCCTAGAGCAGTTCAGCAGTGCTATGTGAAAATATCCTTGGGCTAAGCTTCAACCGGTGAAAATTGGGAGCTAATAATGGAGAAAGAAGCAAAATATGGCACGTTGCACACTCCATACATCTAGCAAATACGTTTGAATGAAGCCAATGTGTTTACAAAGAATAGAACAAACTGCAAAAAGGGATGATGACATTCGGTTACAACATTACATTGGAAAGTTGGTTTTCCTTCCTCTCTAATATCAGAGCAATAAGCTCAAGAAACTGTTTTGCAAATGCCTGGTCTATCTCCTAAAATAGTAATAATTATAATAGTAATAGCAATAATAATAACAACAACAACAATACATCCAAGTGATATGCATCTGATTTCCATGCAGGGAACTAGGTTTTTACATATTGTACGTGATTCAGAAAGAATAATTAAAGTCCTACATGGACACACATTTGCCTGAGGGCAAACCTTTTATGTTGTTTTGCATTCTGCATGTCACTCAGAAATTTGCAACTGAGAAATGATGCTGAACTAAAATAAGGCAAGGGACTCATTGACTAAAAAGAAAGAAAGAAATTATACCTTGTCCAATTTGTTGACACTCCTTTCAACATCTGACCGTGACTGCTGTGGTAGAACAGCTGAGCTACATATAGGTGAGATTGAGACAACTGAAAGGCCACTGGTTGTAGTTAAAGAAAGATGTTTTTGGACAGGCAAGGTATTAGTTTTGGAAAGATAAAACCATTTTATTTTCTTCAGTCAATAGAACTTCTTCTTATTTGCCAAAGATTTGTGGAGATTGCAACCATGCATCCATTTGTGACTTTAATATTTTTGAGTAAGAGCAGCTACAACAGAAAAAATACCCCTGGCTGGATTCATACCATAATTCTTGGTCTGCTTAACCATGGTTCATTGACTAAAGAAGAATTGGCTAGGTTGACACATTATGCTAAATCAAAACCAACCAACTATCACATGATGGCTTAGTATGATACACAAAAATCCAGCCACAGTAGTGATTGCATTCCTCCAGGCAGTGTGAAAACACTATACAACATGCGCCAAAGGATGAGTGATCAATGGGGCACTGATGGGAAGTCAAGTTTGACAACAGATAGTCATGTAATCAATTGTGGCTGAAACAACCTGTGATAGTTTAGGACTTTGCGGGATGGGCAGAATTGGTTCCTTGGACTGGAAGGGGATCAAACCAGTCAGTCCTAAAGGAAATTGACCCTGACTGTTCTTTGGAAGGACAGATACTGAAGCTGAAGCTTAAATACTTTGGCCAACCAAATGTTGGCCAAATGTTGTATTTTCCAACCAAATGGAAAATACCCTGATGTTGGGAAAGATGAAAGGCAAAAGGAGAAGGGAATGGCAGAGGAGAAGATGGTTCGATGGCGTCATCAACGCAATGAACATGAGTTTGGACAAACTCTAGGAGACATTGGAAGATAGGGAAGGCTGGTGTGCTATGGTCCATGGGCTTGCAAAGAGTCAGATATGAACTTAGCAACTGAACAACACAACAACAACAATAACAGAATTGGTTCCAGATTAAAAGCAAAGTACTTTGGATGTTACTCCTGCTTACTCACATGGAGTGATCTCACTGAAGAGCTTGGTTTAAGACAGCACCATCCTCAGAGGATTCAAAACCTGCAAAACAGCAGGCACAAAATTACAATATAAGCTCTGTCCCTTAGATGTAATCACCATTTTGCAGATTAAACCCCCACAGATCCTTCTGCTTTAGGGAGCCTTACTGGAAGGCTCAAGGAAAAAAGAAAAAAAAAAGAAATAACTACTTTTCACAGGGAAAGGGAAAGTGAGTGTGAGATTTGCTACACGCTGATACAAATAGATACGGCACCATCATCTCCAAACTTTAAAATAGGTGTGAAATAAACTTGTGTTCCTTGCGACCGATTCACAGCAGTCTTCGTTCTAGACAGCTGTCTAGTGCTACAAATTGAATCAGTTCAACCAACAGCTTGATGAAATCCACATAGGTGAGGTGTGAGTTTCTTATGCTTCATATATTTATCCAAGTTATGAGATTCACCTGACCATGTACACAAATATCTTCTCTTTCCCATTTTTCAGTTACATCCCAAAGACAGGCAGCATGAGAAGTCCTCTCATTGATCTATTTTTTTTTGTAAGAACCACACCACATCATACGTGCTCTACCATTAGATAACCATGACAAACTTAGAAGCAACAAGGTATGAAATTCCAAAAAAACCACCCCAACAATAAGCTTTCCAGGAAATGAAATAGAAAAACAGAACTCTTTCCAGGAGGAAAAAGCTTGTTAACATCTTTAATCTTTCTGAATTATGCTTCTTTCTTTGGCCTATTCCTTTTGCTCCCAAGTTTGACACCCTATATATGACTTGTTTGCTCAAGATTTGAAATTATTTCATCACATTTATAAAAATGGTGCCAACTTTGGACAGTGAAGAGATTGAAAAAATGGCCACTTGGACATGCATAAGAATGTACTCATCTGTTTGCTCAGCTCCCAATAATTACCTATAACTCTTGACCAATTAAAGAGAAGCTTTACTCAACTACTCTTTATTCAAAATCAAACTTTTTGACTCAGTTCAAAGGGTTTGGCCTAATTTGACAAAGAGGTGGAGATCAATATATTTACCTTCCTATTTTCTTGAGAATCATATTTCCTGTGAAGGATTTGATACATGACATCTTGGTAATGAAAGAATAACATGCCTGACCTCCATATTATATATGAAATGGTTAAGTGTTTAACATTAATGTCTAATGGAATGCTAAATTCCATGGATAATGTTTAAATGGGAGGAAGGGCTATGAGCTCATTTCTCAAAATATTGATAACTAAGTTGTAATTATTATTACTTTCTTCTTATTTAAACGGGAAAAATGCTTCACTCCTAGGAGCAATTACATGTGCTTATTTTTAAAATATTATTTTTTCTACATAAAAGCCCAAAGCAGCATGCATGCTCTTCCCCAAAATTTTAGGCAGAACTTTTAAAATTTAGGTAGAGTTTAGAGTTGGCCAGAATTCAGTCAGGAGTAATTATTTGAAGGATGGAGCAAAACAGTTCTAACAAAAAAAAAGTGCAGGACCTTGGATAGCTCCATTTGAAACTGGGGAGATGTGATTGG
This sequence comes from Pseudonaja textilis, assembly GCF_049901715.1. Classification (NCBI taxonomy): domain Eukaryota; kingdom Metazoa; phylum Chordata; class Lepidosauria; order Squamata; family Elapidae; genus Pseudonaja; species Pseudonaja textilis. The sequence continues at coordinate 14,303,897 of NC_142000.1, forward strand.
GTTAAAGGAATCAGGCAAAGGGAGGCAAAATATGATTGCCCTGGATCTTATTGGATTCTGACTTCAATCCTAGTAAACCCTGCTAATAACCCAGTTAATGCACCATCGCCCTTAAAAATAGATTGAATGTGCCACTAATAAAAACAAAACAATGGCCAATGCTAGCAAGGTTAACTGGCCCCATCGTTACCATCTCTGCTTTTCTGTAGCTTACCATAGGGAGTTGTTCCATCTTAAAGGGTCCTCATCCACTTTTGCCCCAGACATCAATTCTGGTGATATTTTAAGGATTACATTCCAACAATATGTGACAGGGGCAAAAGACTACAAGGCATTGCCAAAAATTTCTCCTGGTTATTATATACAACAAAAACTATCATTTAAAAAAAAAAAAAAAGATTCTTAAAAAGGTGAAGTGCCAGTCTGAGACATTACGTTAGAATTATTGACGTGGCTATAAGACATCAATGATAAGCCACCAAAAAGCAATTTTATAAACATTGTTATTAAAAGGAAGGGTAATTGCTTTAAGCTCTCTAGGCATTGTCAGGGTCATGGGCAAACTCTTTTGGTCATATCTTGATGCAAATGCAATGGATCAATGACACCGGACATATTTATTTTTAAATATGAGCCATCTCGCCAATCCAGAAATGAGTCCTTCTCTCTACAAATTGCCTTGTATGTATTTAAAAAAAACCACAGAATTCATTCCACTCAGTAAGCATGCTAAAACAAGACAGTTGAAGCTCTTTATGCATAAAAGTATGGAAGTAATTAGGGATTATGTCGTAAGTGTACAAACATAGTTTATATTACTGGATATTAGAAAGGACCCCTTTGTCAATTTGATAGAGCAAAGGGTTTTAATGTACTATAATAAGGAATGTAAGAGAGGGCAAAGGACAGTCTGAATGTGATGCTTGAGCAATCTAAAGGTCTCCTTAGTCCCCTGCAGCCTTGAGCTCCCTACTTATTCTCTGGTCTCCTACATTTTAACTGAATTAATAGCAATCCAATGAGAGAATGCTCCTTCGCATGTTGGTTGTCAAAACATTGGCAGAGTTCAAAACAAGGCCAATGTTACAGCAGATCCATGTGCTATGATCCTATTTAAAAGATAGTATGGCCTATCATTCTCCAGGCACCATTAAAAAAGGATTCCACCAAGGTTTTTTTAAGTATTAAAAAAAACCCTCCCTTTTTAGGACCCTGTAATCCCTTCATTTGGGGTAGAGTCAGGGCGACTGCCTGGAGTTGAGCATTTACTGGCCCGATTCCCTTCCTGATGCCTATTTGGAGTTCACAGCAGATTTTTTTTTCTTTGCACCCTAGGAGAGAAACATCTGCTATATAGAATTGTTAACTGCTCTCTAGGATTGATCTCTCAGCCTTCTGAGTGGGGGGCAAGGGCCTTCACCACGAGGCCACCACACCGCTCATATTATTCACACTGATCAAAATCCAAGGCTGGGGAAAGTTGATTTAATCCTTATAGGATTGTCTTAGCTTCTAACTAGAAGGTTGAGGTCCTCCAAATGGAGGTAAGTTAGAAAAGATGATTCAAGTAAGTGTTCCCAAGTTAAGAATGGGGAGGGGGAAAGAGACTTCATATTGCATACTCAGACCATGTCTTTGTGAACAACAATGGAATTTAACCACATCAAACAATGGAATTTAACCACATTTAGATAAAACTGGATAAAACTAGCCAGTAATTTATTGGGGGGGGGAATCTCTTTAATTCTTGCTGTTGTTAGACAATCAGAAAATCAGAAAACCTCACCAATCCTCTTTGAACTAATGAAAACCCAACCAACTGCCTGCCCTTCCATAATCTTTACAAAACCATAGTCAGCCAAGTAATTTTCACCCCGAAATGGCAGAATTCAGTCAATAAAATTAGATGCGAGACGTATTGGGCATTTCATTACCAGCCTAGGTAACACCATCAATATAAAGGAGAGTTGAATTTGCTGGCTGTATATATATGGTGGATGTCTTATTAATCCTCACTGAGGCATTGCTCTTTGCTTGATGACCAAAGGTCAAGGAAACTGTCATGGGAAACTGTCACTCCAGATGCAAGTTCAGAGGATAATACGAGGGTAAGTTTGAGCTGGCAGAGGAAAGCCTGGAGCTGAGTCTTGGTCAGGGTCAGGCTTGTAGAATGCTAGCCTGATGGAGCAACCTCCGCTGGGTTGATCAGATGAGTGGCAGGCTGAGCGAGGGGAGCCACAGCTGCAGCAAATTAGCCAGTATGCTCAGAGTTCTCGCCCTATTAGCAATGAGAAGGAGGTGGAGTCTATATCTCCTCCTTATCCAAGGACACACAGAGCAGAGAGGAGATAACCACAATGCCGGTCAGCTAGGCTGCATGTGAGAAGGCAACCTTGCCTCTCAAGAAGAGCTGCAATGGTGTCACCTACTTAATCCTGCCATGAGGGCTTGGGTGTTGCTGAAGCAACATGCCCAGTTCTGTGCCATGTATCCTGACCTGTTCAACTTGTGGACTGTTTTCCTGGACTTCGTGAGCCCGTTGGAGTTGGTTACCCAGTGACTCTTGCCACGCTGACCTTAGAATCTGCAATTGGGGTGTTTTCCCTCCAGAACCTGTTTGGGGAGGGGGATTGAATAAACACCTGTAGACTCTTACTTATATGTGTGTTTGTGGGGGGAACGGAGCAGCACTGAAACAGGCAAACAGAAATAACTATACCCTTCCTCATCATTTCCCAAGCCTCTGCTAGAGGACTTGAGATTGAAGAAGACGCATAACACTAGGGGTGAGAAGGGATTATTTTATTTTTATACATAGGAAGGAAGGATAATTATCTCCCCGATGATGCAGGATGCTATTTGTTTCTTCTGCATTCTTTTTCCAGCACCAGAGTGAAGAGTGATGAATTCCCACTCCCATTTCTATTGAATTTAGCCAACTCTATCAGCATTAAACCAGCTTTGAGATCCTTAAAAAAATATTACTCCTCGGTTCAAATGTTCTTTCAATATTGTTTTACAGCTTTTATATACCATCTTTGTCATTATTTTGATGGGGCTTGGTGGAAACCGGCATATTAAAAGACTGTAAATAAATGATAAAATGAATGAAAATAATATAATCACTCACAGTTCCCCCCTCTCCTTTTGATTTATAGGGTTGTATGGCAGATTCAAAGGCAAAAAATGTGGTTTGGAGCACTTGGAGTGTGCACATGGCATCTGTCTACAATTCCTTTAATCAAATGAAAAATTTAGCACACTAGGCTCATGCTGCAGCTCTGCTGCCCCAAGAAAAGACACTGTTGCTTTAAGAAGGGGTAAGCTGATGTTATAGATATTCCACATTCTTGCCTTCAAGTATGGAGCTCTCTTGATGAATATCCTGTAACTTAGAACACGTGCTTCCCAAATTGTATTAGGTTTTCAGTTTGGTGTGGTGGTTAAGGCATCAGTCTGAAAATTGGGAGACTGTGAGTTCTAGATCTATCTAAGGCAGTCAGGTGACCTTGGGCCAGTCAATCTTTCTCTCTCTTCCCAAAAGGAAGTATGGTTTAATGCGGTGGTGGGATTGTACTGGTTCAGACCAGTTCACCTGAATTGGATGTTAAAGTTGCATCTGGTTCGCCCAACCAGTGTTTGAACTGCCTGGCTGGCCTCTCCCATCCCACCTCTCCCCTCCCAGGAGTCTGAGAACTCCTCATGGACTATTTTTGATGCAGGTAAGTGCAGGGTCTGCGCGGAGGCTGTGGAACAAGGAAAAATGGGAAGTACTGGAAGTCTGAAAACGGCCTGTTTCTGGCTTCCGGAGGGCCTCCAGAGCCTAGGCGGGGGCATTTTCATTATCCCAGAGGCCCGAGGGAAGCCTCCAGAGCCTTGGGAAGGTGAAAAACAGCCCTCCCAGAAGTTTCGGTAAGCCAAGCTCACCATGGCCGTGTCCACCCAGCAACTGGGCAGCAAACCGGTTGCTGGGATTTTTGAATCCCACCCCTGGTTTAATGGGGAATGTACTGAACTAGAAACTGGGAGGCTATCAGTTTTCATCCTTCCTTGGGTGTGAAACCATCTGGGTGATTTTGGGCCAGTTACAGGTAGTCATCAACTTATGACTACCGTTGAGACCAAAATTTATGTTGCTAAGTGAGAAATTTGTTAAGTGAGTTTTGCCCCAATTTACAGCTTTTCTTTCTACATTTCTTAAATGGATCATGGCAGTTGTTAAGTTAGTAACATGGTTGTTAAGTGAATCTGGCTTCCCCAGTGACTTTGCTTATCAGAAAATTGCAAAAGAGAATCACGTGATTGTCATAAATATGAACCTGTTGCCAAGCATCCGAATTTTGATCACATGATCATGGGGTTGCTATCATAACTTGGGGTGTCATCATAATTCCAAACGTTCACTAAGCGAACTGTTATAAGTTGAGGACTACTTCTACATTCTCTCAATGCTAGGAAGAAAGCAACGGCAACCCATTCTGAGATCTTGCTAAGAAAACTTCTGGGACTTTTCTTGGCAACTTTCCAGGAGTCAAGACGGACTCAAGGGAGGAAAAAAATATTATATTTCTGTGGACACCAACTTTGTCTTGACTGTGATTTGTGTTAAATTACAAACAATTATATCATCAGATGAACCAGAAAGATTTTACAAACAGCAAAACTGCTATGATGGACATCAGACGTCAACATAATACATTCTCACTTGCTTGGGCTTTCAGATAGAATTTAATTTTGTACAATAAACTCTAGGACAGGGGTGTCAAACTCACACCATCAAGGTGGCATCAAGTCACATATCACATCCCCCCCCCCCTTCACTAAACCGGGCATGGGTGTGGCCAGCATGTGACAAATCCGGCCCACAGGCCATGAATTTGTCAGCCTTACTCTAGAACATCAGAACTCTGGAACAGTGGTAGCCAACCGGTGGGCCAGGGACCACTGATGATCCACGAGAAAATTTAGGTGGTCCACAGAGAAATGTCCCTCCCAAAGCAATTAACCCAGGCTGTGCAGGAACACAAGGCTGTACTGTCCACATGGCCCGCTCACCCATTGCCCCCCATGCTTTGGCTGAGTGCAAATCTTACCTTGAGTAGAGCCACGCGAGCCGGAACTGGAAGGTAAGTCCAACGATGGGGGAGAGAAATCCTTCCCCGAGTGGCTTTTGGACATTGGTGGGAAAGTCAGTCCCATATTCCAGAGCTGCAGTAGTCACAGGACTGACCCTTTGGTCATCCCGGACCAGCTCCTCCAGTCCATGGCAGGCCGGTGCACCTAAGTGGAGGAGCAGCTGCTCCAGGGTGACCAAAGGGCCAGTCCAGTGACTACTGCAGCTCTGGAATATGGGACCAACTTTCCCACCCACGTCAGCAAGCCATCATCAGTCAAAATTCATATTAGTGGTCCGTGGGATTTAAAATTATGAGTTTGGTGGTCCCTGAGGTCCAAAAGGTTGGCGACCCCTGCTCTAGAACATCTGAAGACTAGCACTAATGAGGTTATCTAGTTTGGATAACAAAATGTCTGCAAGAAAACAACCAAGTTCAGAAAGCCCCAATGACCCCACATTTCAACCCTGAACTACAAATATTCTCCTTTATTGATATTTACCCAAAGGGTGAATATCTTCAGTAGGCAAAACAACAACAACAACAACAAAACCCTCACACCATCTTTAATTTATTCCGATAGATTAGCAGAGATATAAGCAGACACCCAACATTCGACAGTTTACAAAAAAAATTATGATGCCACTATCTTCAACTCTGGAAGGTAGTGTTAGCAATTTAGAGGAAGTAGATTCTACAAGCAAGCCTTTGTGATGATGAGACGGCTGGGGGAAGAAATCCCATTCACAAACCTGTTTTGACTAGGAAGAAATCGCGCAGCAGCTCCATAGCCACTCTTCAGTCTTTAACGGCTTCATTAGGCATTTTCCCCAGTCAAAATATTGTCCCTGTGCATCTGTGTTCGCCCTCCTAATTTCATTTCATAACACAATTACTTTACAGCTAGTTGACTGGCACAGAACGGAGAGATGAAGTAAATAATAAAAAAAAAATAACCCATGGTGGTGGATTGGAGCGGGCGGGGGAGGGGGAAATAAAATAAAATCTGGCAATTTTGACAGCCTGAAATTTGAAACTTCTAATATTGTGACTTTAGATGTGGATGTTCATAGCAACAATGGCTTCTGCCACTCCTTCTGTGTCTCAGAAACAAAGGCTAAGAGGACTCTGGAACTTTTGGCAGTGTCAACCTTCTAACTTTTTTTGTAGAGCAGAATTGGCACAGAAGAAGATTTGGGGTGCTTTTTTATTCTTGAATTGATCTTGGCTTCTGATATTTATATGGCTTCTTATTACTCATTTCTTTTGTTCCCCGATGGCTGTGTAGGTAGTTCTCAGCTTACGGCCATAGTTGACCCACACATGTGTGCGTTGCTAAACAAGACAATTGTTAAATGGGTTTTTTTTCTCCTCATTTTACAATCTTTCTTCCCATCGTTGTTCACTACACTTGTTGAGTAAGTCACACCATTGTTAAGTGAATCTGGCTTTTCCCCGTTGACTTTGCTTTGTTAGAAGGTCACAGAAGGGGATCCCATGACCTGGGGATAATTGCAACCGTCATAAGTATGAATCAATTGCCAAGCTCCTGAATTTTGATCATGTGACTGTGTGGATGTTGCAATGGCCATAAGTGTGAAAGACATCATAAGGCACTTTTTTCACTGCTGTTGTAATTTTGGATGGTTACTCAATGAATGGTTGTAAGTTGAGGACGAACAGTATTGAAGAGTGCTTTTGTTTTGTGTATTCAATATTATCAACCATAATAGCCCCTATTCTTTTTGGTATATTTACAAGTCTATCTTACAATTCCTACTAATGTAGAAAGGGAAATGTAAGAGAGGAGAGTTATAAAATGCTATTTTCTCCCCCTTCCAATTGTGATTCTATTAATCCCATTACGGGTCATCTCCTTTGAATTACAAAGGGCTATAATCACTGTTCCTCATATTCCCAATATATTTCAAAAGGATGACTCTTTATTAGGTGAGCTAACTGTTTGGGTCCAATTATTTATAGCAGATGGAGCAAAAAATGATCCAGAAAAACCTCTAAGGTCCAAACGAGATCCAGCAAAGCACATCAAAGAGAAAAGAAATGAAAGGGAAATAAGTACCATGAGGAAACAAAATAAAAACCAACTTTCAAGATAAACTCTGACAGGTAAAGAGCAAAATTTGAAAATACTGTAAATGGAAACACCCCACTGTTTTAATTTAATGCAGCATTTTTGATGCTAGCATCTAATTATTCTTGCAGTATTTTATCTCCATATTTGTGGTATCACCAGTTTGGTTTGTGTGTGTGTGTGTGTGTGTGTTTGTGTGTGTGTTTAATTGGCACATCTTTTATTAATGATTTCAACACCTACCTTTAAGAAACTAAATGAGTTTTCTTTCTGTTTGGTGCTATAGAAAGTAGTGTGGGGAAAAAAGGTTGTTTTTAGAACAATGACGGCAGAAGATGTATGGATTCCTAAAATCACAATTGTGCACTTGATTTTATTTATTTATTAATTTTATATAATTGCCCATCTCACTGAGACAAATGGGTGGCACATACCAAGCATTTCATGAATTCACTACATTTTAACACCATGCAGACTTAAAAAAAAACTAAAGATTGAGAATCGGAGGAGGAAGCGCCATAGAATGCAGAGACTCCCCAGAGCAGGTATATTTGTGTGTGTGTGAAAATGTCAGGATGTTGGTGGCAACCGTGCAATTGCAACTCCACACCTTTGTGTGTGTGTGTGTCCCCCTTTGCTTCTTCTTCCTTCCTTGCATCAGCTCTATAAAACTAAGGGAACTTAGCTATCCAGAACCTTTGTCCAAAGCAATGAACATCAAGAGGCCATCTGAAAACACAGCTTTCATAGCCCTCATTGAATAGGCTTTCCCAACCATTAGCTAGAATGAAAGTTTCGCATCTTATGACAAATGCTAGGAGATACCTTATATGTCCTGCATCTTTCCTCTACATACTGTATCCAGACACACTATAGAAAGAGTCAATTGTCAGTTCCAATCAATATTCCTGGATATAGGATAGAAGAGGACACCTCTGACAGAAAAAGTCTTGGGTCAGCCTTGTACATTTCCCCTATTTCTCTTGTTTCAGGGAAAACATGAATGCTGTGGGCCTCTATCCACTACCTGAAACCAGGTCCTGTCAAACGGATACCAGGTTGTGAAGGAAAGAGGCAAAATAGCAATAGCACTTAGACTTATAAACCACTCTACAGTCCTCTCTAAGCAGTTTACAGAGTCAGCATATCGCCCCCAACAATTTGGGTCCTCATTTTACCCACCTCAGAAGGATGGAAGACTGAGTCAACCTTGAGCCTGGTGGGATTTGAACTGCCAAATTGTAGGCAGCTGGCTGCAGAAGTAGCTTGCAATACTGCAGTCTATCCACTGCGCCACAGAGGCTCCTACACATGTATTTCCATCACCATCTAATGTGCTCCTGCTGGGTCATTATTTCTGAAAGGGCAGCTGCTTAAGGAGTCCTTGGTGCTTTCTGAGCATGGTTGTTTTCTTGCAGACGTTTCCTTACCCAAACTAGGTTACTATAGGAGATGACCAGGCTGAGCCTGAGGGAGGGGTCAAATGTGTCATCAGTCATGAGTCCCTTTATGCCCACAAGAAATCTAAGTCCAGCCCACTGTGAATTCCTTATCTACCACCAAATTGTTTTGATTGTTCAGCTTCTTGTAGAGAGCTTAAGCCTACAATAAATCATTGCACCTATTTGAACTGCCCATATCTCCTGATTTATCTGGCATTTGACAGTAATATCATCAGCACTGACAACGTTATCTAGTTTTGGTACTGACGCAAGAAAGCAACCAAGCTCAGAGAGCACCAAGGACTCTTCGTTTCAACCCCGAGCTGCAAATATTCCCCTTTAAGAACAAGTCTTTCCTTCGTGTGCTCTAGATAGTTACAATTGTATTTGCAATCCCATTTCCAATTGTGTCCTTCCACAAATGACTGTGTGAGATTGGAGCTTGTTGGACTATAGCTTAATCATGCAGACAGGATGGCAGACTGGGAGCATGTAATTGTTATCCTAGCATCCCATGCAAGAGGAATTCCGTCGAAAAGGGAAATAAAAGCAAGACCTTGGAGGACGATGGGATCATTCCAATGCTAGCCTCCCATCTTTTTCACATTGTTTATTCACCAGGCAGAAAAGCCAATTCACAGCAGTGTACTCAACTGCAACTAAAACTCCAGCCAAATGCCAGACATTTTCACACCCAAATGAAGCTGGCACAGGGCCCAAAATGCACTGGGCTTCACTTTGAATGCAAAAAAAAAGGGGGGGGGTCTTTCATGCGGCCCTCAAATCTCCTAGTTGTCTTTATCTCCAGATATAAGTTAAGAATTATAAAAGGCCATTCTCTTTGAATAATTGCCTCACAATCAAAAGAAGTGCCTTTCCCCTTTTAAAATAGGCATTAAAAAGAACAGATGTCTGAGCGGATGAAAAAAAAAATGTGATTCATTAGGTTACAAAGAAGCGCATACATCTCATCTTGTTGACCTTATGAATGGACATAATTTGATGATGAATTATGGAAATGTTTTTTCTCTTCCACCCACATGTGCAAATGTATCCTGAGATGGTCTCAGGAGGAAGAAGTTTGCTCGGGATCATGCAATAGTCAAAAATAAAAGTAATAATAAGAGGGGATCTGTTAGGAAAGTTGACCTCAAATCTAGACACCCAGACACCCTGTTCAATGTCTAAAACTGCTGGAATTCTTCAAAGATGAACGTTCAAAGGGAAACTGTAACCTGAAAATTCAATTGTCTCATTATTAGAGCAATTTCTGCCTCTTTTGTTGTGGCAAACGATCTATAAAAAGGGACTGATGGAAATATTTAGAATGAGCTAATTTACTAAATAAGATTGTCAGGAAAAATATTATGTTTATAGGATCTCCCTCTGCCTTCCTCTCTTCCTCCCTCCCTCCCTCCTTCCCTCTCTCTCTCACTCTCTCTTTTAATCTTCTGTCCTTCCACTGTTTCCAGGACCTAGTCCCTTGAAACTCCATCATTTTCACATGTGATTAAAGTGATCTAAATTTACTGCTTTGTTTCACATAAACATAAAAGCCTAGATTGTGATTACAGAATTCATTTGGTCAGCAAATCAAATGTACAGCTCACAGTCTGCTGAGTACATATTAAAAAAAAGAAAAAAAAGGGAAAGACAGTCCATAGTGTGTGTGTGTGTGTGTGTGTGTGTGTGTGTGTGCGCGTGTGTGTGTCATGATGTGTATCATTATTTTAAAGGACCAGGTCATAAAACAGCCCCCTCCAACCCTTCTTGGAGTCCTGCCCCACTTCTAACCTGAAAGCCTACAATATGGTTAGGGAGGCAAGGGATCCCAAAGGCTGTTCTGTCTTTGAACAGCCACATTAGCTTTTGCATCTGCAGCATGTGAATTAAGACTAACAAAGAATACTTTGGAGAATATGCGCAGCACATTTAAATCATAACTCAGTAATGGCAAGCCCTGACATCTGAGATTGAGGAAAAGCCGCATGTCTTCAGGGAACAATCCAAACAAGTCAAGATGATGGCGTGATCAAAGCTCTGTTTATTATATGCACTGTGTGTGCAACACACCTACACAACAAGGGCTTCAGTGGTGGTTGCCATCTTCACTTCACTTTGGCTGTATCTTGCAGATATCTCTGGGTCATTTGTTTATTTGACTCTAGGCTTCCTTCAAAACTCAGGCCATAGTGACCCTGGCATTCACTTATCAACTGCTGTGAATAAAGTCATAAAATAGACTTCGATGACACGGTGACCCGTTTTATGACATCACAACTTATAGCCGTAAATGCCAGGCTCAGTTACAGACATAACTTGGGAACCGCCTGTATTTGTTGAATTCAATAGGGTGGACTCCCAATAATGGTGTGTAGAATTGCAGTCCGGTTGTGCAAATCCATAAACATTTACATGAAGCCAAGCACCATTGAATCCTTTGGGTATTAAGCAAGGTAGAATTGCGGCTCAGTTTTAACCACACAATATTTACAAAGTTCTGTTTTTTCGTATAGAAATATAGCAGCATTTTTTTAACTCTCAACATTTCTTCTTAAAATTGATTTTATTGAAGCTAAGGGATTTTTTTTCCTTCCTTCCTTCCTTCCTTCCTTCCTTCCTTCCTTCCTTCCTTCCTTCCTTCCTTCCTTCCTTCCTTCCATCCTTCCTTCCTCCCTCCTTCTATTCTCCTTTCTTCCTTCCTTCCCTCCAGCCTCCTTCCCTTCCTCCTTCCTTCTCTCCCTCCCACTTCCTTCCCATCCTCTCTCCCCCTCTCTCATTCTATTCTCCTTCCTTCCTTCCTTCCTTCCTTCCATCCATCCATCCATCCATCCATCCTTCCATTCTATTTATTTATTTATCTTTCAGATTTCCAAACTGCCCATTTCCCTCAACGAAGGACGCTCATATTCTGATGCAGATAGGCCAATGATGTTCCCTAAACCTATTGGAAAACTTTCTTTCCTAACACGTATCATCCAGAGTTGTTCATCCAATCTTTCCATGCAACTTTTCTTGCAAAGCTAGGTGAAGGGTGGGCAGGGGAAACGCCTCTGTGTATTTTTAGTGAATTTCAACAAAACAGTTCAAATTCCTCTAGCGGCACCAGTGCAATTTACTACTCCTTTTGACTTCTTGTTTTGACTAGCTCTAGATTGATGATTAAAGTGGTAAACAGTCACAATTTTATAAAATGGCTGACTCTGCCAATGGCAGCAGAATGGGGAATCTGCTGAAATAGCGCTGCCGTTATTGTGACTGCATTCAAGGCTGTCAACAAAGACTATACGTATTTGACAAGGTGTTATCTCATTGTGTTTGTGTGCATGTGGGTTTTATTTTTAAGAAAAGCCACGATACATGCATCTTTGACAATGTCACTGTATGCAGCAAGATAATTTCTTTTATTCAAAGGCTCAAAGAGGAACAATAATAATTTTTTAAAAAAACTGAATGCTTTGCATCTTTGGTATTCCTTTCCTCTAAGCTCTGTCCTTCCACCATAATTTGACTCCAGTGGAATTCCTCTAAAGTCAAATTGGCCTTTATTTAAATGTTTGCCTAAAGTAACCTGACAATATTAAAGGTATATCAGAGGTGGTATTCAGCAGATTCTGACCAGATTCTGACCGGAGAACCATTAGTGGAAATTTTGAGTAGTTTGGAGAGCTGGCAAATACCACCTCTGACTGGAGATTTTACAGTATCCTTCCCATGCCACACCCACCAAGCCATGCCCACAGAACCGATAGTAAAAAAAATTGAGTCCCACCACTGGTGTATATGAAAAAAGAACACCAAGTTCCATAAAAATATTTGACTTGACCTTGGAAGATGCTTCTTGAAAGAGAAAACTAATAATAAAATCTTTCAGGCAGATGAGATTGTTAAAACAATGTAAACATTTATGGAAAAGTTCTTAATTGGAAGAGGTGGTTTAGGAAAATATGCACTTCTGTAGGATAGTCTTTCACAAATACATTTTAGCCTGAAGATTTTTTGTTTTGTTTTGTTTTTTTACAAGAGACTCATATTCTTCTACCAAAGAAACTTTTTTATCCAGAAGATGGGCTGGTTAAATATGTATGAGTGGGAATTGTAGGAACACTGATGATCAAGTCTTCAAATGCATAACTGAATAAGAAATTAGAAATTGGGAAGGGTGTTTTTTTCTAAAAAAATATATTAGTTACTTTTAATAATTTTAGTCCATTTATTAATTACTATGGTCCTACTAAAGACCATTCTGAGATTTTGCATAGATGTCCTGAAGATCTCTTAGGTTTCATTGTGGATAGTTCATTATGGCTTGATATTTGATTTTAGCAATGTTACATAGTTACATATTGTTCTTACTAAAAAAAATTCAAAATATGTAAGTTTGTATTTGACGGATATATAATATTTTTAAATCTTCCAGAAGATTTGGGACGACTTTTGGCTAATCACTCTCTCTCAGCCCAAGCCACTTCACACAAGTGTCGTTCTGGGACAAAGAAGTAGCAGAAGTAGGAGTGATACACATAGCTCTCAGCTTACAACAGTTTGTTTCATGACTGTTCAATGTTAAAATGGTACTGAAAAAGTGCCTCATAACTGTCTTTCAGTCTTATGACCATTGCAAAGTCCCTATGGTCATGTGGTCAAAGTTCAGACCCTTGGCAACTGACTCATATTTATGATGGTTGAAATGTCCCTGGTGTCACCTTGGAAACCATTTTTTTAACTTGGAAGCTTTGAGGCTGCCACATTCAGTGCTTGAGAATTGGGAGGGGGGATTTCATAGTGAGGTAGAAGATTAGACGCAACAACATCCTTTTCCAGAGAGTCAAGGACATGTTGCCCTGCACCTGGAGGGGAGCGACTGGAGGGATGTCTCCAATTGGCAAGAGGTTTTGATTGGGCCATGTGATGGACTAGTGGGTGCAGGGGATGGGTCTTTGATTTCTCTTTTGGGAAGGGAAAACCCAGAACTCTCAGATTCGGGTTTTCCCAGGTATGCCAATATGACAACTGTAATAACAAGGAACTTTGAGAAAATACTTGTCTCGGAGTTTATTGGTTTGGAGTTGGTTAGTTGGAATGCTGACACCTGGGTCATGTGATCATTTTTTGCCACCTTCTGACAAGCAAGGGCAATCTGGAAGCCAGATTCATTTGCCAACTATGTTACTAATTTAACAACTGCAGTGATTCTTAACAACTATGGCAAGGAATGAGGTAAAATGAGGCAAAACTCACTTAACAAATGTCTCACATGACCGAAATTTTGGGCTTGACTGTGGTCATAAGTCAAAAACTATCTGTATTTGCTGCCTTGAGTTTTATCCCATCATATATGTGTAAATATATTCTAATGAGAATAAAATATGTGGGACTGCAAAGAAAAATAATTATATATTTTCTTTATTCCAGCATATATGATGGGATAAAATAATAATAATAAATGTTTCTTTTCAATCCCACATATTTTGTTCTAATTTCAATATTTTAGCATTGTGATCCTTCATTGATCATATAAATAATATAATATTAAATCTATTAAATATCAAATTATGTTTAAATAACATTATCAATGATTAAAAGAATTGCCATATTTTCTCAAGATGATACTTAAATACATATCTATTAAACATTTTTAAATCCAGGGGAAATGAAATGACAAGTGCATGACTTAATGATTGTTTGGGATATTTTAAAAATATATGGGTGATTATATTTTGAACATTTCTAATGGAAATTATTTTAAAAAGTAAATGAGAACATTGGAGAAATAAAGCAAAGGAGTTACTTATGCAAGACGAAGTACACTGGGATTATATAAAGAATTTATGCTTGCTAAAATGAAACTTAATTCTCTTTAGGCATTGATTTAGAATATGCACAGAGTTGCATAACACACGAATATTGGGAGCAAAGGAAAAAAGGGCAAATAAGTGACCTCTCAGTGGAAACTGGAACAACAAATTAATATCAAATTAAGTATGCTGAGGAGAAAATATATAATGACTCAGATTTACTAAATCATCTTTTAAAAAATTGTTAACATTCTGTTGTACTGAATTACAGGTTACTCAGAAATAATTATATATTTTTTAAAAATAATATGGGTCTTCCTGGCATACCACCAAACCGATTAGCTAGCTGTACCTTTATCCTTTCAGGGAGCAAATGATGTTATTAAATTTGTTAAAATGGGAAATTTCTATTCTCATGTACTAAAGTAGTAATAGTGTCGAAGAGAAACTGGCAGAGCCAAGGGAAGAAGCCAAAAGAGGAATAAGTGTAGAGTCTCTACACATTCACAAGAGAACAAACTTCATTCCCTCTTGAATGCCATTGACCTTGATCTAGCTTTACCCAGGTTCAAACTTTCAGATGAGAAGATTCCTGTGCATTGGCTTCAGCAATAAATCAGTACATTTATATCCTTCTCATTTGGACCTGGTACTTTGCACCTGACAGACAGACAGACAGATATCTATTTCACCCTGAATCTGACTGAGTTGAGAAAACCAAAGTTGAGTCAAACCTTTTTAGATGAAATTTTCCAAAATAGTTTCTTATGAGCGTTCAATTCAGTACTTTTTAAAAAATAGACCGCTTTAAAGATCTTTTTCCATGCATTGGTCCTCAAGCTTTGTAGCACTTCCCTGTTGGTATTTTGTAATGGTGTGAGGATTAAATTGGTCATGTAATGGAGAATCTGGTGGAGGATTTTTATGGGTTTATGGACTGATTATTGATGGGCTTCTGTGCCTTACTACATTGTAGCTTAAAAGGATCGATGTCTATAGTTTTCATCAAGTGTCAACCACCCAAAATCCTTTAAACCAGGGGTGTCAAATTCACATCATCACGTCGGCATCATGTGACATATCAGGACTTTTTCCTCCTTCGCTAAACTGGGCGTGGTTGTGGCCATCGCATGAGGCATCCGGCCCGCAGGCCAGAAGTTTGACAGCTCTGCTATAAACTGTTGTTATTGATGATAGAATAGAATGGAATTCTTTATTGGCCAAATGTGACTGGACACACAAAGAATTTGTCTTGATGCAAATGCTTTCAGTGTACATAAAAGAAAAGATAAATCCATCAAGAGTCAAGAATCATCAGGTACAACACTTAATAATAATCATAGGGTACAATAAGCAATCGAATCATACTAGGAAACAGCCAATAAAAATCATAAGGATACAAGTGACAAAGTTACAGTCGTACATTCACAAGTGGGAAGGGATGGGTGATAAGGAGTGATAAGAAGATTAATAGTAATAGTAATGCAGACTTTGTAAATAGTAAAGGATGATGATGATGACAAGGTGCCATCAGGTGGTTGTTACGGTTCGAGGCAATTCTGAACTGTCCAGAGTTGCCTTGAACTGTGAAATAGCAATAGCACTTAGACTTATATACCACTTTATAGTGCTTTACAGCCCTCTCTAAATGGTTTACAGAGTCAGCATATTGCCCCAAACAATTTGGGTCCCCATTTTACCCACCTCGGAAGGATGGAAGGCTGAGTCAACCTTGAGCCTGGTGGGATTTGAACTGGCTGCAGAAGTAGCTTGCAATATTGCACTCTAACCACTGTGCCACAGAGGCTCCATAATGAGCAGCATATAAACATTTAATTAATAAATAAATTCTAAGCATCTGTACAGATATATATTTCTCCATGCTGATCTGCCAAGCGGTCGATATGTTTTCTAAACCAAATAAATAGCTACAGAAATAGTTTTTAATCTCTGCTTGTCAGCATTTTCCAAGCAGGAATCCCACATCCACAGAATTGCCAGAAACTTTCTCCTCTCCAATCTAGTGAAAATGGAGAATGTTTCGTGGCAGCTTTTGTCCCAAGGACTGCACTTAATAAAAAAGATCAGCTAACAAATTGTTGCTGAGGGACATAACATAGGTCAAATTCAACTCCCGGCATCTCAGGGCTAAGAAAGAAAGCATCTTGAAATTATAAATGGATCAGTGATCTGAAGCTGAGCCAGCCCGTAGAGTTTGTTTGGTTTTTGTAACCCACGGTAT
This sequence comes from Pseudonaja textilis, assembly GCF_049901715.1. NCBI lineage: Eukaryota > Metazoa > Chordata > Lepidosauria > Squamata > Elapidae > Pseudonaja > Pseudonaja textilis. The sequence continues at coordinate 14,320,585 of NC_142000.1, forward strand.
AAGCCTAGCCTTCTTTGTGAACTGGGCTAGGATGGATTGCTCAACAAACCATGGTTAAGCAAAACAACATTAAAGGCAGTGGGAGAACCCAACAAATACAAGATTGCTGCTTATGCTCCTAAATTACAGGTAGTCCTTGACTTACAAAGGTTCATTTAGTGACTGTTCAAAGTTACAATGGCACTGAAAAAACTGTTTTGTGACCATTTATCATACTTACGACCTTTGTTGCATCCCAGATGCTTGGCAACGGATTCATACTTACAATTGTTGCTGGGTCCCATACAACACGTCATGTGATCACCTTTTGCAACATTTTGACAAGCAAAAGTCAGATTCACTTAACAATCAGGTGGAAAATTTATCAGCCGCATTGATTCATTGAACAACTGTGGTAGGAAATGTCATAAAACAGGGCAAAACTCATTTAACAAATGTCTCACTTAACAACAGAAATTTGGGACTTGGTTGTGGGTGTAAGTCAAGGACTACCTGCATTCTCTCATTTAACCCAGTTGGAAGATTCTGCTGTGCCATTTACATACAATGCTGTGTAACAAAAACAGCACAATCAGCCTGCCAGCCCATTCCCTTCACCAAACACACACACACACACACACACACACACACACACACACACACACAAAACTCCTCCCAACATCCAAATTAGGAAAGAAATATCTGGACTGGCGAACAAACAGGCTGCCTGTAAGAAGCAAAAATGCTCAAACTTTCCTAATGAAAACGGAAGTTAAGAAGATGCTTAATGTTGCCTGTAGAAGTGTGGAAATTGAAGATGTCACACTGAAAGATAAATGCTACTGATGTGTCCTTGTCTCTGACGATCACAATGCCATCTTTGAAATGTGAATGGGAGGTAAGAAAGGAGGGAGAAAAAAATCAAATTAGGTGTTTGGAGGCTATTCCGAGAGTCAATGTTTCATTGAAATCTCCTCAGCCAGTGTTTTTATTTTTAAATGGTAACATCTGTTCAGGTTACATTGCAGTTTTGATCCTGCTTGAAGAGTTGTTTACTCTTCACAATTATTATGGTGTTGAGCAATTCTCTAGGACCAGATGGATGTTGAGATGCTCACGTACCATTTCCCAACCTGAGGCTTCTTCCACCTGTTTTCTTGATCCTGTTTGATCTTATATAAATTCCTAATGTCATTTTTACCAGTCATACAATGACATTGGCCTTCAGTTCAGTTCAGGATAAGATGGTGATCAATGAGCCATGGTAGCACAGTAGTTAGAATGCAGGATTTGCAGGCTAACTCTGACCACAGCCACAAGTTTGATCCTGACTGCTCAAGGTTGACTTCCATCCTTCTGAGGTCGGTAAAATTAGGACCCAGATGGTTGGGGGCAATATGATGATTCTGTAAGCCACTTAGATAATGTTGTAAAGTGCTATGAAGTGGTATACAAATCTAAGTGCTATTGCTATTAACAAGTGGTACCAACTGTGGTTCCAATGGGAAGAAAGTAATTAACTCTTCCAATACATCAATAAGGGCATTTTGAATTACAGAAATAAGTACTATGGATAAACCTAAGCTTGTTGGTGCTTCTTATCAGATGTATCTTTAAAATTCCTGGGATACTAACATGTAAACTTGGCAGAAATGACATGTATTAGTTACATGTGTTTCAAACTCTTGACTCTCCCAAAAACTATTAGATGGAGAAGGCAAAATAATATGTATGTAGGTATGTATGTACTTATGTGTATGTATGTAAAGGTGAAGAGAGAGACAGAGACAGAGACAGACAGACAGACAAATGCACAAAGATAAGAAGAGCTCAGACAATGGTAACTGTGATACACTATAGATGTTAAAATTGGACTTTGCAGAAGCAGGATAGGAAAAGCATTGATGTTTTTGAACATTTGTGTTGCAAAAGATTCTTGAGAACCCCAAAATGGAAAAGAAAATAAACAAATAGATCACCAAATTAATCAACCCAGAGTTCTAGCTTGAGGCAAAAATGACTAGACTCAAATTATCCCACTCTGGGCATGATAGATAGATAGATAGATAGATGATAGATAGATAGATAGATAGATAGATAGATAGATAGATAGATAGATAGATAGATAGATAGATAGATAGATAGATGTGTGTGTGTGCTTAATGCTGACTAGATGTCACTGTCTTCTGGTGATTAGCCTGGTGCTTTAACTACTAAACCAAACTGGCTTTTTATGGGAAGATTGAGCTCTCTGGAAAAATCTCTGATGCTGGTGAAAGTAAAAAAGAAAGAGAAAAACCCACAGCAGGACTGTAGTGAGGATCTATGGGTAGTTTAATAGAATTTCAGTAAATAGAAGAGCTGCTATTTGTTGATTGAAGATCTTACAAAATACGTTGCTTTGAATACGGTTTTACTTGTTCTTCCTTGTTCTAATTGCTCCTTCTGCTGTTTTTCGGTTCTTTTTGTTTGCTTTGTTCACGTAAGCCTCTGAGAACGTTATTGAAGGATGGCACAGAAAACTCTATAATAGATTTATTTTCTTGAAAGCTAGCTCAACCGAAATCAAACGGGTGCCCTTCAGAATCAATGGTAATAATACTTACATAATTTGGTCTTCTACAAACCAGCCTCAACATTCCTTTCTGATCCTCAGCCTTGGTTTGGGATTCTAATTTATGGCAGTATAGAGACAGAATGTGAGATTGTCAAGGTAAAAATATGCATCACATGTCAACTCAAAAGCGGAGGAGAAAGGAAGGGAAAAAGAGAGAGAGGACTTTTTTTTTCTCTCTCTCCCCCAAAAAACTCTTCAAATTACTTTTCTTTTTATTCTGACATTGATTGATGTTGCTATTTCTGACCAGTTTTATGTAGCACTGCTTTTAAATAGAGTCTTCCTCTGATCTTCTTTGTAGTTAATAAATACTTTATCATATTTTCATAGAGGTACTTTTTAACGTATGTTTAATGAGACGCTCTGCTTCAGAGACACTGTGAAAAACTCAACCTGATGCACTGAAATGGTTCCAGCGCAGTTAGTTTAGGAGAATTCAAGAAGGATGAAGGAAGAAGTAAAATTCAAATTTTCAGCTTCTGATATGCACTTCTCAATGCCTCTGTTGTTTATCTCACCCCAAAACTGTAGAAAGTGTTGAGGTGACCCCCTTTTAAAAGGTTCTAATTTAAAAGAGCAGAAATGAAGTGTTCACTGGAGGATCTCTGGGGATTGTTAACTTACTACAAAGTTAAAGCGAGTTAAAGATAATTTGTTTGTGCAACAGGCCAGGAAGAGGAGAAGAAAACACAGGCAGGATCAAAGAAAGAAAAGAAGGAAGGCGTATATGTTACCTAACATATATGCCGTCCCACAAATATGCACACACTGTAAATTAACTGAGAAAAAACTTTGCTAAACCACACGCATTATAAAACTCAATCCTGGTCTCTTTTCATCATTTGTCTTTATAAACTATGAGAACTGCATGCTATGTTCTTTAGGTTAGGATGCTCAGAAGTAAGAAACAAAGTGGGGGAAAGTGAATTTTGATACTTAGAGGCAATGATACTGCTTGGAGCAAGAGCTGCACCATTGGAAAGTCTTTTTTATACAAACAGAAGAAGTAATAAATGCTAAAATAGGTTCAGATGATTTATTCTATTTCTAGTTTATTCACTTATAAACTAGATATATGGTATATATGAGTGAAAATTCATTTTGTGTTAGTGCCTCACATGTCCACACACTTCTCTTCATTTAATCTTTCAGCAAATTCTATACTTTGCAAAGCGTCTTGAACAATTGCTTTTATACAACCAAAACAATACACACTTTCATCTGATGCATCCTTTCTTTAAAATATTCCACAATGTAAGGTTTTTAAAATATCATTTGACACGCAACTTAACAACTAAGCTTCCCTAAAAAGTGCACTTAAAAAAAAAACTTATAGTGTGTTTTACACATTGTTCCTCAATGTACACTTATTTTTGTAAATTTATTCCATTGCAAAAGAGGAAAGAGAAGGTTTTGTTTCTTGTCATTCTGTCCACAATGGACTTCTCTGGCAGACCACAGCATTTTGAGGAAAAAGAATGTTTTTTTTCATTTTTAAAGAATCTGTAAATGTGTTGCCTTCCCAATTTGTAGTGCTTTTTAAAAAAAACTTATAGAAATGACAAGATACTACATTTTTGAACATTTATCCTCATCACGTCCATTCCTATATAGGTTCTCAACTATAATATTTAGCTACCAACTACTATGTTAAAACATTTGGAGAAATGCAATATTCAGTGGATACTTAACTTCTGAGATGCATATTAGTCCAGAGGATAGATTAATTTCTCTGGATATCCCTAATGTGACCATCTTAAAGGAATGACTGATTCTTGTTCAGCTGAACAAAAACCAGAAAAATGATGTTCAAGTATTTTTTTTTAACCTTTCCATACACCCACACTAAGACAATATTAATATCAGGTTTGATTACTTTAAGCAATAAAAGATACCTCCAATTGCATTTATATAGAATAATGCAGATACAAGACACGGCTGGGTTTTTTCTTTGTAATAAATAATGTTCCTGTAAGCTAAGGGGAACTAAGCAGGAACAAGCATACAAAATGTATAATGCTGGAGCTTTGCATTACATTTAGGGGTGGCTATATATTTATGAAGTTGGTTATTAAAGTAGGACCTCTCTAAGTCCATTTCTTAGCCTCTTTGTTTCTTCTATGACACATTTATTAAACAGGGGCATATTATATCTCTAAATCCAGCGCTATTTTTGTGGCAGAAGAATTACTACCGTAACTTGTACATGGAAATTATCCTGCACATCTGTATTCTGATTATGATATTTAGTGCAAGGGTCATGAATAATAAAATTGCTAAATATGCTTATTGCCATCTATAAATAAAGGTTATCATGCTTGTGAAGGTTTTGTTTCTGGAGTGTCAGAACAAGTGCGGCTAGTTGCAAGACAATGGAGCTTTAATTTTACCAGGAAAATAAATACTTACATGTATAAATATTCAAACGCTTCCCAAAGTACAGTAAGAACCAAATTAATACTTAGAAAATGAATACACCAGCAGAACTGGGGAAGTTCACACGGTGTGTTTTTCAAAGTTTGTAACTCCTATCGTAGAAAGGAAAAAGCTTCTAGAAGGTCACAACTTTTGTGGCAGATAAGCACCCAAGAGGATTTGGCAAGGTCTTGGAAGTGGTTGGTCACTGCCTTTTTCCTAGAGCTGAAGGTCACCCAGTTGGCTTCATGAGATGGGGCTAGAATTCAGTCCTTAACCATGATCCCAAACCTGGCTCTTTAATATGAAAGAGAGCCCTTGAAATGGAAAGGAATATGGTGAATATGCCTTTAAGGTTTCCCAGAGCCCTAGCTGAGGTAGGGGGCTATTTTTGGTGTCCAGGGCAGGAGTGAATAAGGGTTGAATAATCTATCTACTGGTGGACATGGCTCAGTGGCTAAGACGCTGAGCTTGTCAATTGAAAAGGTCGGTAGTTCGGAGGTTCAAATCCCAAGCACTGCATAACGGAGTTCGAAAGCATGTAAAAATGCAAGTAGAAAAATAGGGACCCCTTTGGTGGGAAGGTAAGAGAGTTCCGTGCACCTTCAGCATTTAGTCATGCCGGCCACATGACCACGGAGACGTCTTTGGACAGCGCTGTCTCTTCAGCTTTGTGATAGAGATAAGCACCACCCCCTAGAGTCAGAAATGACTAGCATGTATGTGAGAGGGGAACCTTTACCTTAATCTATCAACTGGACATTCCTGGCTTTTTTCCTTTTTGCCCCTGTGGAGAGGGGCAGGTTTTCCTCTTGCTATCATTTTTATTTTAGAAACAGAGGAGATTGTGTTCTACTATTCTTGTTTTTTTTTTACTTCACCCATAATAATAGCTCCTCCTGTAACCCATAACTAAACAAGGACACATTCCACTCATCTCCTTTTAAAGAAATGTTGAACTCGAATGGAAAAAACAAGTCAGGGTTTTTTTTTATGCAGAGCAGTGAAGCTAAGTAGAAGCTAATATATTTTTCCACAAGAGGACCTACCCAGTGCAGGATCTGATGGAAACCTACAAATGTTTGCACATTCTCATGAGGATGAAGACAAGGCTGAGGGCACTTGGAAATTCTGGATTTTCAAAGATAATCAACCAGATCTTGGGTGGTGTGGCTAGCATCAAGATTTATAAAGATATGCCAGTGATGAGAAGCTGGTTCATGGAAATTAAAAATTTCAGAAATAAAAATAACTATTGAAAATTGATCCTAATTTAGTTGGGAAAAAATGAGTCATATCACTTATTACTATTTGCATAATTTAAACCCTCTTGAAAATACTGTATATCTAATACTAGAAGTCTTTGAAGGGCAATATGCTTTGTAATCTTTAGAATACTGAAATTAGTTATTAGATCATGTCAACAGGTAGGGAAGGGCAAAAAGGAAAGCATATAGAGAGATATGATAGATAGTTAGATGATAGATAGACAGACAGACAGACAGACAGACAAAATCCCTATATTTGCTGCATCCAGTAAAAGAACTTGAAGTACCATCATGATTCTACAATGCAAAACTTATAGAAAATATTTCATCTATGCAGTCTTTTCAAACTTTCAATTTAGACTGGGATGTATATTTTGTACAATCACCTAATTCTCCATACTTTGTTCTCCACCTATAATTTTCTCTGTCTCTTCCTCCCTCCCTCACTTTCTCCTTTCAGAACCTTTTCACACATAAGAGAACAAAGGCAATAACAATGTGTTGATTTCTATCACTCTGAAATATTTTCCCCATTCTGACTTCAAAGTTATTTTAATTGAATTTAATCCTCTTGACTTCATAAATGAGTTTCAGTTGTAATTTTAAAATGAATTTGACTCCTTAATGTTTTGATTAGAGATTATAAGGCATTTGAACATAATCATGGTAAGAAGATGTATATCCAATCTGAACCTGATTGATGTTCCTTTTTTTTTCCTTACTGCTTTACTAGTAGAGGATGAATAGGTTGACTTTGATAAGGAAAGGAAGTTTCACTTTAAAAGGTAATTAATATGTTACAAACAGTTATTTGCGGTACATCAACCCTTCTTCATAGGCCTTCCATTGTCTTGGCATACAGCTTTTAACATTCCTAGATCACACTGGAACCTGCCATATTGAAAAGGCTTACTAATATGGATAACTATGACAATGTATTTACTACTGAAGAGTTTTCACTGAATAATTCTTTCCTGTTTTAAAATAATAATAATAAAATTTTAATAGTATTTTATCTGTAACAGCGTTCTTCAAAATAGGGTACTTGTATCCCAGGGGGGTATGCAAAACAATCCATTGGAGTACAAGGAGAAAATACTAAAATGTCAGTTTAAATTTATTTATTTCAAGCTGTATCTCAGCTTTCCAAAAATTCTATTTAGAGGTACGTTGGACACTGCACATGTGTTAATAGTACATGTACATAATTCATAAATAAACATACATGTATTATGTGTAAAAGGTCAACATTCTTGTAATGATGAAAGGATCACATTCTTAATTGGTCGATAGGATTTCATATTTAGGTTTCCACTCTTTTGTTTGAAATCATCAAAATATGATAATGAATCTCTCTTCTCCACTTTGCTTTCCCCTGGTCTCAGTTGCTTGACCATGTTGACACATTCAATTGTGAATTTCACATTACAGTTCTTTCAACATAAACATCCAGATAAACATATCCTCTGGGCATTTCTAGGATAATGGAGAGCCAGATAGGTCATGATGCCAATAGGGTCAAAGCACAACAAACAACCACTACACTACAAAATACAAACAAAGGCAAGTTTGGGTGAAACTGCTGAAAAATGTTATTTTGTAGACCCTTTACTTCCATTTCAATTTAATATGTTTATTAGCCAATCACTGTTGCAGGGGTTGCAAAGAAGAGCGGCTCAAGCCATTTTCCAAAGCACCTGAACACAGAACAAGAAGCAATGGATGGAAACTAACCAAAGAGAGAACCAGCCTAGAACTAAGGAGAAATTTCCTTAACAGTAAGAACAGTGAACCAGTGGAACAGCTTGCCTTCAGAAGTTATGGTGCTCCATCACAGGAGGATTTTAAGAAGAGACTGGCTAGCCACTTGAAATTGGATAGGGTCTCCTACTTGGACTAGAAGATTTCCAAGGGCCCTTCCAACTCTGCTATTCTGTTATTGTTATATCTGGGAGGATGGTTCAAGAACGGAGGCAAGACTCAGATAGTAACTAAAGCTCTTTATTTGTGACTTCAGATCTGAGCAACTAAACCCAGCCACAGCAGCCCCTTTTATAGAGCTGGCTGCGGCTAGGCAGCCAATGAAGGTGATTTGAGTTTGCCGCTCTTGGCAGGGCCAATCGCGGCAGCCCGTTTACTGGCCAATCGCATCAGTCTATGGCGACCAATCACGATCGGCTTTCAGCCGGCCAATCAGATTTGCAGGCTACGAGCCTGCTAGTCCGGAACAGTTATGCAGCTATCTACCCATTTCTTTAACCAATTGACGCGATACGGCAGTGTTTCTCAACCTTGCAAACTTTAAAGTGGGTGAACTTCAATTCCCTGGTTGGCTGGGGAAATCTGGGAATGGAAGACCACCCATCTTAAAGTTCACAAGATTCAGAAACACGGCATTACGACTTTGCCTTCAACATGCCCTGTTATGAAAGCATCATTTTGTCCTGTTCGAATGTTCATTTGAACAAAAAAAAAAAAAAAGGAAACTTTTGCTCTTTTTAAACAGCTACGTGTTTCACAGAGAAGCTCATTAAATCAAATGTGAACAGAATCTTTCAGCCAGCATCTCTCCCACCATTCAACCCCTGAACTTTTCAACAACAATTTTATTCCGTAAGTTGACTTATCCATAAGTAAATAGGATACAGTGAGGATGAAGAATAAGGGGATCAGGAGGCAGTTATTGGATTTATAAGCACAAAAGCTTCACTGTTGCAGACGGTGGACGCTCAGCAGTTACTGTACCTTTCAAACCTAATGTGTAACCATATCTGTTTTAAAAGAGTGATTCATATGACTCCAAAATGCATGAGAAACTCCTGTTTCTTCCCTACCACGGGAAACTTGAGTCTGATTTTAATAAGCTTCAATTGGAATGTGGCCTTTGAAAAGTAGTGCATTTGAAAAGATGGAACATTAAATTTTGTAATGATGTAAAACATCTTCAATTTTTGACAGGACAATGGTGCTTATTGTGCTTTATGGGCCCAGTGGTGATTCAAAGGTCACTTTGTATATGACTCCACAGACAGTGGCAAGCAGAGAATGAAAATTAGGTTACATGTGATCAGCTTTATTATTAATCAGATGAAAATGGATTTTTAACATTTTTTCTAATGAGCAACAGAAGAAGAAAAAAGGACAATACTACAGAGGAAGCAATGCCCGGAGTCAGGAAGAAATTAAAAAATAAAAATATAAAGCAGAATGAAATTCAACACATTTAAGTCTGAACTCCCAATTAAAAAAAAAAAACAACGCCATCTTTTTGTCAATACGGAATCAGCTGCTGAAATACAATAATTTACTTTTTGTATGAAACAGGAAAAAAAATGAAGTTGTGATTTATGGTTTTGCTGATTAGACAGAGCTATATTGCAATGTTGAATAAGGGGTAAATTTATGATTTTATTTAAAACGGCTCTAAAGAATATGAGAAGCCACTTCTTTCTATCTTTTTCCTTTCTTTTCTATTTTTCTTTAACTTTTTGGTGCTTTTAGCTTTTCCTTTGATTTCTTTTTCTCAATTTGTATTAGTTTTTAATCTTCTTTTGTAAAAACCTTAAATAAACATTTACCAATAAAATTTATAGTTTCCTTTCTTTTGTTTATAACTTGCAATTGAACTTATTCCTCTCTGATTAATGCAACACCCAGTTCTTGCTCTCTAGCTAAGATGGTGTCAGCTTTGCCCTGATTGGAGTTTATAACCTTCTATCAAAATGCAGCCCAGAGTAAAACTTGACATGCATATTTTCCTGCTTTGGAATGCATTGATTTTAAAATCTCCTGCCCCACCCTAAACGAATACTACATGAGTCTGGTATATCACGAATGCAACTTATCCTTTAAATCTTAAACAGCATGAAAATATGACACAGTTAACTTTTGCAAATAGTATTTGATATTAGACTTAGGAAAAAATCAGCAAAATATATTTGTGCCTCAGCTTAAAAAGAAAAAAATTACAGCTGAACATCTTAACATCTTATCTCTCTTCTTCTTTAAGTAGTAACCAGCCAATGAAGGATTATAACAAGACTGTATATACAACAGTATCCTAAAAAAAATTGGATTTGGTTATTAAATAACGTCATCAAACAATGTTGGCAGAGGTACATGCCTTCTGCTGAAACTATGGGAATTATAAAGATTTGACTTTATAACTCCATTAGAAATTCCTGCTTTCATATGGCTGAAAATCACTCAATATAGTGCACTAAGTTTAGAACTACATGATATATGTAAGAGTTCAATCAAACATTACTCCATATTTTGATCACTTGTTGCTGCATTTCCCCTGAAACATTTAGGGTGGTGGATTGTTACAACTGATAAAAGCCTTTGCAAAAAGTAGAACAATATTTAATTGGGATTAATTTTGAGAACACTTGGGAAAGTGTTCCTGAATTGTATCTAGAACAATTATGAAATAAAGTTTTAGAGTCTTGCTATAGCAAATAACTATTCAGTTGTTGTTTTTTTAAAGGTTGATTTTGGATAACAATATTTCATTTGCATTTGTGATAAAGAATGCAGGCAGCATTATTATTATTTTTCTCTGTGTATGGTGCATATTCTTGGGAATTATAAAGATTTGACTTTATAATTTGCATGACTGTTCAGCAAGAGTAGTATAATGCAATTGCTGCTTCTCCTTATCTTGCTAAAGATTTAAAACAAGTGGGCATTTTGTACCTATTCACACTGACTAGAATGATTTATGAACCTGCTCATCTGTAATTCTGATGCATGTTCCTTTAAGATAATACAAAGTTTCAGAACAAAATAAAGAGAAAATACTGCTCTTTTCCATGATGATTAAAGTAAATAGCCATGTAAAATATGTGCAACACATTGGCAGGGGTGGCTGCATTCTCCAAGATCTTTTTTTTGTGAAATTAGTTAATTAACTCTTACATGGATGCACCCACACCTCAAATTTAACTGTCTATGCATAGAAATGAAAGTTGTCTGTAACTTATTCAGCTGTTTTCTCCCTCCCTCTCCCCCCTCTCTCCCCCCCAGTCTCTCCCCCCCTCCCCACCTTCTCTCACATTAAGCTATTTAAAAATATCTTTTCAGTGCATCCCTGTTTATATTTTGGGGAAGTATGGTTTGATAAAATAAAGGTCCAACAGGTCATTGCACCAATTATTGATTTTTGCAGTAATTTGTATCATGTAATTAGTGTCAGTCAGGTCACGATGAGAATTAAGAACTGAATATCTTTAGTGCAATTGCAGGACATGCGTAACAGATATATTTATTTATTTAGTGCCTTTAAACCAGTGTTGACTCTGGCGGTTTTCCTGGAAAGATTTCAGAAGTGGTTCGCCATTCCCTCCTTCCTAGGGCTGAGAGAGAGAGTGACTGGTCCAAAGTCATTCAGCTGGCTTTGTGATTAGATTTAGCAATCTGGTTAGGGCAGAGATTCTTTGATTGATCGCCTCTTATTCCAGTGGAGAAGATGCTTCAAACATTACATATATGGGGGAAAAAAATGGGCAAATATTCCTATCTTGAAATATTTTGCAATATCCACTTTCCTGATTTCCAAGAACTTTATTTCAATTCCTTTTAATACAAACCATCACTGATTCGTGTTTTAAAGATAGGATCTCTGCAGCTAAGCAATGTAGTTAGTTGCTGTTGCACCCATTTTTACCCCTGGTCACTAAACCAGTCATGTGGTCATTAACCAACTCTGGCTTTCCCCATTGATTTACCTTGCCAGAATGCCCTGGGAAAGTTGCAAATGGCAATCGCATAACCCTGGGATGCTGCAACCCTCATAAATACATGGCAATGCCAATGGATAGGTAACCATGAGGCCACTGCAATGAGTCATAAGCCATAAGTGTCAGGGCTGACTGTCAATCACCTTTTTAGCAACATCTTAACTACAAATGGTAGTTCCTGGATTGTTTCCCAGAATCATTTTCCATGAGATGGGCAGCCATATAAATTTGATTAATAAATAACTAACCAAAGACCCCATCCCATCCAGATAAGACCATTCATTTCAGTACTCACATCCCTTAACTAAACCATCCTTCTCAGTGCTAACAAGTGGATGGAAACTAATCAGGCAGAGAACCAACTTAGAACTAAGGAGAAACTTCCTTTACAACTACAATTAATCAGTGGAACTACTTGCCTCCAGAAGTTGCAGGTGCTCCAACACTGGAGGTTTTAAAGAAGAGATTGGACAACCAATTGTCTGAAGTAGTGTCAGGTTTCCTGCTTGAGCAAGGAGTTAGACTAGAAGACCTACAAGGTCCCTTCCAACTCTGTTCTTCCGCTCAAGAGCCCTCCCATTCCTTACTTTTCTCCAACGTAACTGTGTTGTGTGCCAATCCTTTTTATTATAGAGGCCCTCCAGAACTGGTGGGACTTCAGTTCCCAGAATTCCCAGACAACGCAGTCCTTGCAGTTCCTCAGCCTGTGCGAGGATCTCAAACCTGAGAAAGCTGCAGTAGACAGAAAGCTCTGACCAATTAGTAAACTAGTTGAGTCTAAATGAAAAGGGATGCCTTACTTAATCCGGAGAGACAAATCCCTCCTTCCACTGATGATAATTAAAATAATTAAGAACAGAAGGAGCCAAGGTCTTTGTGGCCAAAGGGACGGACACACACACACACACACACACACACTTTTGTGTCTTTGTTTCTTTCCTTCTTTAATGGAAGAGCCAAAAGCTGCAGGCAGGAGAGCAGTGATATAATAAAATCACCAGAGAGAAAGGACTACAATTGTCAACCTGATTTTTATTTTCTCCTATTATTTTGCTTTTGTTTTTGTTTGTTTGTTTTAAAGCAAAGTTTTTAAAGGAGGTTAACCTATTTATTATTATTTTGGGGTTTCTACCCAAACCCAGCAACCCATGGCAATGTTGCTATTCCATACATTGTTTAGCTGCCAAATTTGGGGGATGTTGTCTTGGGGGGATTCTTTGATTTCCCACCACAATCTGCTCTTCAACATATGTGGTTTTTAAAGCCCTCACCCCATTTCCCCTCCCTTTGCTGAAAAATAACCTTTGGAAAGTCTTTCTAATGTGCTTTTTTTTTTTTTGGAAGTGTGACCAAACAAAAAAAAAAAAAAAAAAACGGAGAAAGAGAATAGTTTCAGTTCACATTCAGCCTTTGTGCCATTCTCTATCCTGTGTCCAATTCTGATATAAGGACAAATCAAAATTTTAAATTCATGGGCTGGAAGCATACGCACTGGTGCTAGGCCTCTGTTTTTCTCCTTCCCCAAAGATTCCTGCCTTAAATTATTTCTGTTTAAGAACTCAATCATGGAATAAAAGTGTTACAATTAACTGGTTAAAATGCTTGGAGTATTTTTGAGGAAGTATTGCCTAAACAAAGAGGAAAGGTTCTAATTAATTATATGGTGTTTTTTTTTTAAAAAAAATGCAGGGCTTTACATCCAGTTCTAATCACTTAACAATGAACTGCAGAGAAAGGCAGAAGAAATTATGTTCTCCCTCCGTACAGTGAATAAAACCAATGGGAACCTCTGTATATAGTTATCAGTGGCAGTTAAAACTGCTTAGGAAAGCAACAAATCTTTTGTTCAGTTGACAACAGTTATTACAATTAATTCATTTTGTGATTGGTACTTGCACTGAGTGACAAGGTACTATTTTACCTCGGTAAAAAGTTAAAGCGGTAATGCCTACATGTGAAATAACACGGCAAGCTTGTTATCACTCTCGAAATAAAAGAAAAGCAAAAAAATGCCAACGGCTTTCCAGATCACTGTACTCATATTTATCAGAGGTTCAACCAGAGCCTTTCCCCACCCCCACAAATACATTTCTTAGGAAGTTAAGAAGTGAGAATTAGGGAGAGTAATTCAAGATGTATTCAAGGAATGACGACCTAACAATTGAGCGAGTCCAGGAGTATTTCACAAGAAGAGTACTACACTCCTCTGCTCGCAACAGAATACCCTACATCACCAGGCTTGACATTTTGGGCTTGGACAACCTTGAACTACACCACCTACAGTTGGACTTAAGCATAGTACACAAAATTATCTGCTACAATGTCCTACCAGTCAATGATTACTTCAGCTTCAACCGCAATAATACAAGGGCACACAACAGGTATAAACTCAATATTAAATGCTCCAAACTTGATTGCAGAAAGTACGACTTCAGCAACAGAGTGGTCAATGCCTGGAATGCACTACCAGACTCTGTTGTTACATCCACTAACCCCCACTCCTTTAATCCCAAACTATTCACTATTGACCTCACCCCATTCCTAAGAGGTCTGTAAGGGATGTGCATATGTGCACCATCGTGTCCTTGTCCTATTGTCCCCCTTTAATTGTACCTATTTTCTGTATTCTTACTCATGTTTATACTTATACCTATTATTTTGTAAGTGAATGAGAAATAAAAATAAATAAATAAAAATAAGGTGCCATGACATTTCTAAATCAACCTGGATATCACCAAATGCCTTAGCCTGCAACTCCAAGAAACACCAGTTAGTATTAAAAGGTTTCAGAAGACCGATTTATGTTTGGTTCCTTGTTTTATTAAATCCATTTTTCAATCTTCTGGTGGACCACACCTAGACTACTGCATTGAGGTGTAGCTGTGTTCCAATATTTGAGGGGCTGCCTCAAGGAAATGGGAGGGGATCAGTCTCTTCTCCAAAGCACCCAAAGGGAAAACAAGAAACAACGGGTGGAAACTAATCAAAGAGAGATCCAACCTAGAACTAAGGAGACAGTTCCTAACATTGAGAACAATCAACCAGTGGAATGGCTTGCCTTTAGAAGTTGTGGGTTCTCCATCATTTTAAGAAAAGACTGGATGGCTGTTTTTCTGAAATGGTATAAAGTCTCCTGCTTGAGTAAAATAAATAGTTTAGCCAACATTTTTGCAAATGGGATTTTTGCACAGGGTATGAAATGTACCTGCTTGGAAAATAAGTCAGTAACCACCCAAATGACTGTATTTCCCCTACTTTCAGACAATTCCACTATAAAGTACATAGAAATTTCCTTCCATGGGGCAGTCGGCCTAGCTACATGTTGTAGCAGACCAGCAGGTTTTCCACGGACTAGAAAGACCCCAAGGTCCTTTCCAACTCATTCTGTTATTCTGATTCCTTAAAATATATTGGGAAGTTATTCTGATTCCTTAAATATATTATGAAGTCTTTCTTTCCCTCCTGTATTTTGAAATATGGATGGTTTATTGGACCCCAGATCTAGTATTATGAGACAGAGAATGAAATATGTGTGTGTGTGTGTGTGTGTGTGTGTGTGTGTGTGAGAGAGAGAGAGAGAGAGAGAGAGAGAGAGAGGGAGAGAGAGAGAGGAGTTGATAAATACTGGTGGTGGGGGCTGTTGTGCTGGGCTGGTTGGCTGCACTGCTGCCTCTTGATTGGTTGATCAAGTTGATGTTGGTATATGGGCTGTGTGATGGCCTTGTGAGTTTTGTTGTGGAGATATCCTGGATCTTGTGCTGTAATCTCCTGAGTCGTTTGTTTTGTAGTGATCTTTTTTCCATTAGGAGAACACACACACACACACACACACACACACACACACACAAGTTGTCCATATTTTGCAGAAAGAGCCATATGTTATTTATAAAGGGGAGTAGGATGAGAATAAGGATTTAGACTAGCAATCTACCTCCTAAACTGAATTCTTGCAACCATTTTTTTAAAAAAAACTGGGCATTCTAATCTACAATATCATTAGTTGTTGACCGTTCAGCTTCCTACATAATTTGTGCCTCAGAATCAACCAACTCTTCCTGCTTCTATTGGAGAAAGTCTTCTCAGGAGTAAAGCCACATTTTTGAACAATCAAGTCGAGTCATTGACAATCAAGTTATCTTGGTCCCCATCAAGCCAGTCCTGCTAGGCAATTGCTAGTCTAAAAGATTTATATTCCTTGAACACCAAAATATTTTCTAAGCTTCATAAAAAGACAGTCAAAATGAACTGGACATCCCAAGTGGAGACAAACTTAAATTGGGGCTTCTAACAGCCAACTCAGTTGGTGAGTACTATGGCGAGTATGGATCCCATGAAGCAAAAATGATGGATTAGGAGGCTGAAAGAGAAACAGACTGGCAGAATTATTATACAGGGAATTTATCTCTCTCTCCCCTCCCTCCCTCTCTGTGTTTCATTAATCTAAAATTGGCATACATACATACATACATACATACATACATATTCTGTACATTTCCCATGTACAGAAACATGGGGAAAAAGAAAGCCCAAAAAGACATTTGCTGAAGGAAAACATCAGGAAACTTGATTGAGAACCTCATCAACACATCATATCTTGTTGCAGTTCTTATTTGTGCATTAAAAAAAAGTCAGTGTTTTTAAATGCCTTCAAGTCAGTGTCTGCAGTTTTCAAGGCAAGATTTTAAGTGGTTTGCATTGCCCTTTTTGGTAGGGTTGAGAAAGATGGACTGGCCCACAGTCACCCGCTGGCTTTGTGCTCAAGGCAGGACTAGAACTCACAGCCTCCCGGTTTCTATGCTGACACCTTAACCACCGTGCTGGCTCCCCTTTATTTGTAAACGTTCAGTGTGAAAAAATCTGTGCAATCCATTTCATGACACCTCATATTTCTGAATGGGTAAAGTCCTTTGTGGCAATTTCAGCTACACAGTTTTAAACGCCGCTTTGGATGTCACGTCAAATAGATCTTATCCACATCTTATATGGATCTGCAGTGTAATTAAAATCATGACTGGATAATTATTAATAATTTATAATATAATTAATTATTTCCTATTAATAACAAAATGAATAATTTACAATACAAGTAATTAGGTCTTATTAATAATAAAATTAATAATTATTACACTTAAATAATATATTTAAGTATTTTTTTTTCCATCCCATTCCATGGGCCGAAAATAGTCCCAGAATGGAGAAAAAAAGCAATTAGACAGATCCTGCTTTCAAAAATGCAATTTAAAATGTGCAACACACACACACACAAAGCTAATAAGGAACTAGGTGGAACAAATACGTTTGGTGGAAATACTGAAATTGAGCCATGAGTGAAAAAAAACAACAACTGCCACAAAGAAATAGTAAGGCAAATATTTCAGCAATAGAAATGCAAAATTATAGATTTAGAATTGCAGAAATAATCCCATAAGCATTATTTGGATTCCAGGTGGACATTTTTAAATCTGAAAAGCAAAGGTGGTAAATTTCATGCAAGGTAGTATTTCTTTTTTAAAAATATATATATTTATGACTATCAAAATAGTGAGACTCTTGCTGAGTTTCCCCCAAAAATAACAAAATAAAAATTGTTAGCTCTGGCTACTCCTGAATGTATCTACTTTTATTCTCCATTAAGTCCAGCTAAAGCATTGACTTAAGAAAGAATCATTATAAATCCCCCATTTTGATTTTTTTTATTAGAGGTATTTATCACCTTCTCCAAATCAATTCTGCATTTTTTAAAATTAAAACAAATGACTATTTGCAGCGTAATCAATACTAGCATACATGCCACTTAAAAAGTGGAAAAAAATAGATTGCCAAGAAATATTCTTCGGTTGCATTGGTCCAATTTCAGTTTGAATTCAATGTTTAATAAATAGAACCTTCATTGTCTCTGAAGAGAACCATCATAAAAAATGCAAAAGGCTTTGTGGACACCAATAAACTTGAAGGAAGAGGAACAAAAGGACTACCTGATCCTTTAAAAATATTGTAGTCCTTCTGGGATGTGAGAAAAGGAAAGGAAAGGAAGGAAAGGAGGAAGAGAGGGAGTGAAGGAAAAAGAAAGAGAGAGGAAGAGAGAAAGAAAAAGAAAGAGAGAGAGAGAGGAAGGAAGGGAAAGAAAAAGAAAGTGAGAGAGGAAAAGAAAAAGAAAAGAAGGAAGGAAGGAAGGAAGGAAGGAAGGAAGGAAGGAAGGAAGGAAGGAAGGAAGGGAGAGAGAAAGAAAGAAAGAAGGAAAGAAAGAAAAGTCATTTAAACTTTAGTGGTTTGATTCTCTTTCTCTTTAGGGCACAAAAAGAGAACCTTATATAATAGCTAATTTGTACATCTGCGGTTTCTCCCTAACTCATGTAGGCACCATATGTTTTTAATTATCATAATAGCCTAAAGAACCTGTTCAATGGGAAACACACATGATCTCTCTCTCTTTTTTTAACTGCTAGTTTATAATTTAAACAAGTTTTAACAGGAAAAGTCTGGCTTGAAGAGAATGACAAGGATAAAGGTCTAAAAATCCAGCTGTTGACCTCTGAAAGTGGGGAACCAGAATCCCACCCACGGAGGAGGGACTAAGTCCACCTTTTCTGACAGAAGTAATTGATCACAGAAGAAATTATTCTTTAGGACCTTCAAGGATTTCTCTCTACCAGGTTTAGATGTCTCACTGTTAGAGGCAGAAGCTAAGACAATGGGACTGAGGTCCAAAAACATTAGATGCCACCAATCTAACCTAATCTTGTTTTGTAAGTGCTACCTTGAGCTGAGTCTTGCTGAGAGTCACATTCAACCACTTCTCATTAGCTCATGTTCTTTCAAGAATTACAAGACTGGTTCAACTCCTCTCTCCCCATTGAACCAAATAATGGAGTAATTGGTTCTCCCTTTCTAGCAATCCTGGACCATGCAGCAGAAGTTTACAACAAACCATGATTCCACAAACTCTACTAGGAATTTCATGGAGCCTACAAAGATTTTGAAATAAATGTTACATTTCTTCAAGGAGAAGTTATCATAAAACTCTAGATAAGTTTATAGTGGCCATATATCCTAAGGCAGGGTGGGCAATTAATTTTACAAGGGCCACATTTGGGCAATGAACACATGGTGACTGCACAGAGCTAGGCTCCATTTGAGGTCCTCTCCAGCTTCCTACAGCACAATTATTTACATTTGATTTCTAATTTCCAACTGACTTTACACAGGTTGAACAGGGACAGTCAAAAGATGTGGATGTGGTTATTCTTCCATCAATGGACACACAGACTCTGAAGAGCATCTTTTGCCATCTTCCTCTTGTAATGGCTGTTGGGAGGACATTAAATCTGGCCAAGGATGAAGACTTTTTGAAATGTTGGAATCATTATGTGACTAAATATCTGGCTGGTTGGAGAAGATGTGCAGATTGGGTCAGAAAGATAGCAATAGCAATAGCACTTAGACTTATATACCGTTTTACAGCCCTCTCTAAGCAGTTTACAGAGTCAGTATCTTGCCCCCAACAATTTAGGTCCTCATTTTTCCCACTTCAGAAGGATGGAAGGCTGAGTCAATCTTGAGCTTGTCATAATCAAACCCCTGGCAGTCTACAGAGTTAGCCTGTAAAACTGCATTTTAACGACTGCACCACCGAAGGACTGGATAACCATTTTTCTGAAATGGTCTCCTGCTCAGGCAGAGGATTGGACTAGACCAGGGGTCTCCAACCTTGTCAACGTTAAGCCTTGTGGACTTCAACTCCCAGAATTCCTCAGCTTGGAATCCACAAGTCTTAAAATTACTAAAGTTGGAGAGCCCTGGACTAGATGACTTCCAACTCTGTTATTCTACATTCTGTGCAGGATATCCTCCTGTGCTTCTGCTCTTAGAGAAAAGACTGGATTTGAACTGCCAAATTGCAGTCAGCTGGCAGTCAGCAAAAGTAGCCTGCAGTACTCTACTCTAACCACTGTGCCACTGTGTGGATGAAAAGATATTTTCAGGTAGAGAAACACATCTCACCTAAGGCATCAAAGCACCAATGTCTGGGAGCAAAGGCACAGACTTCCTGAAAAAGGATGGGTTTCAGATTCTCTATGGCTGCATTGCGAGCTGGGTCGTTCAACAACTTGGCTGTGAAATGGCATCAAAACAACATTAGAAGCCTTGGCTTCTTAACCGCAGACCCTGGACCTTGAATTACTTATTAGCTTTTGACCTGTAATTTAAAATGTTGACACTGCTTTGCATTATGTACCTCTTCTTCACTTCACACTCCTCACAACCAACCATGACTGTGTCTTGCATTACGCACTGCTTCTTGAGTTCCAAAGCCATAATTGCCAGCTCTTACCTTTCCATTGTCTAATGGATCATCGGTTGCTTTGGTACAACCCAGAAATGTCATTAAGCCTCGGCCGTACGTATAACAACATTAAATAATATTATTTAATATGCATTAAGAAGCATTAAAAACTTCTGTTTCTCCTACACATTCCAAGTTTCTTAATATGGAAACCAGCACAGGCTCTGTTATCTTCTCAGCTTACAATCCCCCACCCCTCGCCCCAACCCTTCTGAAAAATCTCTAAATTTCTTGCTAAAAGAGACTGCACCAGTGCTACTGTGATCCCATCTGTAAACCACAATGGCAGTACAAGGCACAAGGCATAAAACTCCAAATTCCCACAGACAGCATCTGTCTTTCTATAACCTATGGGCCATTATCTTGTAAATAATTCTGATTAAAATCTAGGAATCTCCCCAAACAAACAGAAGGGCAGATGATGGTGAGAATATAACCACTGGGAAGGCAAAATGTTGGGATCTCTTTTGTCTTGATGTACAGGTTTGAGGACGAGCATCTACAGGTAGACCTTGACTTACACAGTTCATTTTGTGTCTGTTCATAGTTACAGTGGCACTGAAAAAATGTGACTTATGACTGTTTTTCACACTTACGGCCATTGCAGCATCCCCCATGGACAAGTGATTGAAATTCAGATTGGTTCACATTTATGACGGTTGCAGCGTCAGGTTATCCCTTTTTTGTGACCTACTGACAATGGGGAAGCCAGATTCACTTAATAACCATGTTACTAACTGAACAAATGCAATGATTCAGTTAACAGCTGCAGCAAGAAGAGTTGTAAAATGGGGCAAACTCACTTAACAAATGTTTCACTTGGCAACATAAATTTTGGGCTCAATTGTGATCGTAACTCAAGGGCTACCTGTATAGGAGAAGCTCCTGTAAGTTCCTTAAAGTGTTTCAGTGAAACTAGCAGAAAAACAATATCCAAATGAAATATCCCAGATCTTTATCCTAAAGATGGCTGTGTCAGCTTTGGAAGCCATATTGAGATTCGATGCTCCCACGCTGCCACATCTGAGCCTGGGAGGGGGGAATTTATTGGAGTCTATCTAGTTAGACATAATAACATTCTTTTTCTGATTCAAGGTCAGGTTGTGTTGTGCATAAATGAGAGGAAATCTGAACTTGGGACGGGTGGTGATTAAGCCATGTGATGCGATGATGGGTGCAGGGGATGGATTTTGTAGTTTTACTTATTGTAAGGAAGCCCGGAACTTTCGGATTCGAGATTCCACAGTTTTGCCAGTTACCATCCAAATAAAAAGGAACCATTGTGAAGATGTCTGTCTCGGAGTTATTGAGTGGAATGGAGGGTTGCTGGAACACTGACAGGCTGCATCTCTCAGCACATCCTTATTCTAGTTATCTTCATTAGTTAAATAATATAGTAACATTGGAGCAGCAGCTTGGCAAATAAATGGTCTTACCAGAAATCCATTTTATAAAGCTATATAGTCCAAACAAAAAGGAAAAATCTGAATTTAAGACATTGCATTCTGACCACAAAGAAAAACAACAGTAACCATCTGCTTCTCTTTCTTCCTCCTTAACAAATCTAAGATGTCCCTGTCTTATATGAGGGGAAACAAATCTTCCTTTGAAGTAGATGCTTGGAATAAGTATATTTGTTATAGAATCTAGGAGTAGTATATGTTTGAAGTGGTGCCATCCAGAAATTTTATAAATTATTTTGCCTTCTAGTTCTCAACCAATATCGCAAAAGACTATTTACTTTCAAAATTTCCTTCAAAGGAGAACCAAATTTCAATGAAATTTTCCAGGCTGGTATAGGGTCTTCTTGCATATTTTCATGATGTGATGCTCAAGAATGCTTTAGGAGTATCCTTGCCTTCCCTTGTCCAATCTTTTCTTTAGGAGTCTGAAAATTATCCCATTGCAAGAAGTTCAAGGAATCATCTCATTTGGCCTTTTCATATTGGGGTTCGCTAGAAAGCAAAAAAAATAATAGAATAAAAACCCCTTGAGATTTATACGGGCAACTAATACAGGCAGATTAAAAATATCGCCAGATGAGATAGGCTGGCTACTTACCATTTGCCATTACTGAAATGCATGTGGGTGACAGGCTCACACACAACAAATGGTTGTAGCTGTTTCAATTTTGCCCCCTTGCCACCTTTCGGAGGACATGTAAATTTCATTGCAAGAATTGGTACCATGTACAGCACCAAAACTCTGGTTCACATGCTTGACATGGTTGGAGTAACCATTTCCTGTCAATTAAGTTATAATTCATATTTACGTGGGTTACATATATGATCATTAAAATCACCCACTGTAATTTATACACTGGTCCTTTCCTGAAACAAGTATGAACAGCAGCATCTATAGTTTTGCCTTCTTCGAGAAAGCAAAATGATCCAGGGTATCCCAACATATTTGGTCTGAGGAATGCATTAATTAATTAATTAAAATCTAGGATATTTGTATCCTACCTTCTCCCTTATATGTACAGTTGTAGAAATAGAATTAAATAATACTCGATCTTTAAATGGAGTGTAACTCATATGGATGTGTTGATGGAATATTTTATTTTTGCTCTTATTAATTGCTGCCTTTGATGTGATTCCACATTTTGGAGATTATTATGTTGTCCACATATGCCTAAAATTGTCTTTCTTGAAATATCTTTTTTGCTTACATATATGAGATAATACAGCATAAACGAAATAGAAGGGGATGGACTTCAAGTTAACTTATCATAAATTCACCAAGAATATATGGATAACTAACTGCATTATCCATTGTTGAGAAATCCAACTCTTTATTCTGTTAAGAGGGGGGAAAACATCCTTTCAAATAGTGATTAATGGGATAATCATACAGCTAAGAAGGGAGAAAGTGGGCACGATGGCTCAGTGATTAAAGATGCTGAGCTTGTCAGCTGGAAAGCTGACAGCCTGGCTTGGAGATCTGAGTGTTGTGCAACAGTGTGAGCTCCCATTCTTGCCCAGGTCTTGTCCACAGAGCAGTTTGAAAGCATACCAATGCAAGTAGATAAATAGGAACCACTTCGACAGGAAGTATTCTGAGCACCTTGGAAAATATAGTCATGCTGGCCACATGAGCATGGAAGACCTTAGGCTAATGCTAGGTTCTTCAGTTAAGAAATGGAGGTGAGCACCACTCCCTAGAATTGGACACGATTAGATAGGTAAAAGCATTACCTTTAAGGATACAAAAGAGTGCACTCTGTTCTTAAAATGCAGAAGGGTTCCAATGTTGAAGAAACTAAGAATGGAATGCAGAACCTTATATTTTTGCAACAAGTCAGCTTCCATCAGAAAGAAAGTTGTATTCTTACACAAAGGGTTAACCATGCATGGATGTGAAGTCCATTAATCTTGCACAGAAAAAGTAGGGTAAAGGCACTTGACCAAAGCAATTGATCAATTTCTCTTTTCTCCCTCCTAATTTTTCAGTTTTTGCAGAGACCTGTGAATGATTTAAAGTTTGCAACTTTGCTGAATTAAAGGTCAGTGGCTGTAGCAGAGGTCTTGTGCTTATGAGTCATTAGTGGGCAACCCAGTGACTTCTGGTCAAAGGAGTGCATGTATTTGGAGTGCTACAAGTGTTCTGATTAGCCTGTATTTTTCTGAAATGCCTTAAAATTCAAACTGGCTGGAAGAATTTATGTATTTGAAATATCCTACTCCTGGAAAAAAAAAAGAATTTTGTTTAACGGAAAACCTTGTGAAGGGAGATACTATATCACACTGTTCCAAGAATAAATCCATCTGTAACCCCGCCTGATTAAAATATTAGATTGAAAACACATATGGAAAAAAAAAATTCCCATGGGAATAATGGAATTAAATTAAGGCTGCAATCTTAAGCAACTATTTTGAAGAAATGTTTGTTGAGGTTACTGAAAATTGCTTCTGGCCTGAATGGATTTCACCCGAACACATTCAACCCTGGCCAAAATACGAGAAGAATAAAATGATTCAAAATTCCAGTGTACCTTAATTAATTTCAGTTCCTGGTTAGTATTGAGAATTTGGATTTTTTAGCTTTATGATTTATTTCACAATGAATTTGTAAGTGTTTCTTGTTTTCAAAGGGTCCTATAGTTATCAAACACTACTTATTTCTGCTCCATTTTGGCATTCAAAATTCTGATTATCTGAGCTAATCCTGCAGTATGTTGGATTTTCCCCCCACCTCACCCTTTATGGAAATGTCTAGGGCAAGGGAACTGTATTAGAATCCTCTGGACTAAATGAATGGACCTCCATATGCAGCTAGGTGAGAAATATTTCATCTGTCCTCTGCCTTGTGTGTGTAAAAGATCTTCCACCCCTACATCTAAATACTCAGCCTCCTAATTCTAAAAGCAATTTCCTGGCAAGGGAAGACGTTCTTCAAGAAACAGAAGACCAAACCATCATAAATTTGCAAACTTATTGCACAGTTCTAATAGCTCATTGTATTGACATTCTGCTGCAAACAATCCAATGTTTCAGATTACGTAAATTATCATACAAAAGCAACAGTTGGATAAAATCCTTCTTCTGGTGAACTAGAGTGTCATAAAAGAGTGAACATGTTTATGAACTTCTTTGAACTCCTCAGTTGGAAAGAATTAGAGTTTTTTTTTATTTATGAGTTGTTTGGGGTATTTTTCTTGGGGGGGGGTTGATATAAGTGAAGGTCTTTAGAAAGGTATTTGTTTTTTTTATTTCCATCATGAATCGGTTATCTTTACTTTAAGAAGTAATTTAGAATGTACATTCAAAAGCACTGCAAGCTGTTAAGTTGAAAAATCAATGACTTCCATTTGTCAAAGCAATACTTATCAACAAAGCCTGAGAAGTGCTCTATTCTTTGCTGTTAAAAAAAAAAAATCTGTTAAGGAAATAATCTCTAAACAAAATGTCGCCAAATCTATATGAGGATCACTTATAGCTGATATGTAACTGGAAAAAAAAACCCACAGAAAAATGTTCTGGGTTAGTTTCAAAAGCAAAATCAGATCCTTTTACAATGGTAACGTAGCTCTCATGACCCAGTGTTCTGATTTCAGCTGCGTTGTTATAGCATCAGATGTGATTAAGTAGAACTCCAATACACAAATATTCCATTGTGCAGCTGGGATATAATCTTGTCATTCTTACAACCAATAAAATACAGAGTCTTTGACCGAGAAGTGAAGATATTATTTACAACTTCAACCCTCTGACTTTTTTTTTTTTTCAGCATTGGATGTTTTCGTGTAAAAGGTTTGCTATCCTGGGGAAGTGCTCTGTGTGTGTGTGAGAGAGAGAGTGAGAGAGAGAGAGAGAGAGAGAGAGATACACACAGAGAGAGAGACAGAGACAAAGACAGACAGACAGACAGAGACACACACAGAGAGACACACACACGCACAGGAGAGAGACAGAGACTGATAGAGAGAGACAGAGGGACAGAGAAAGAGAGAGAGAAGAAGGAGAGAGAGAAAAGAGAAAAAGAAGGAGAGAGAGAGAGACAGAGAGACAGAGGGAGAGAAAGAGAACAATCTCACACTGAGTCTGGATAAATGTTAGTTATCTCACAAATGCTGTATTATATTTCCAAGCATTCCAAAATAATATAATTGTTCAACTGGTGAACTACAGATTTTTCTCAGTATGACACAGAACACTTAAATGTCAGGTCCTGACTCATGGCGTTTGGATGGTATTAAAAAATTAACCTACCAATATGTTTTTCAAAACTGACAGCATTAAGTAGGAGATTGAAGGGGAGGAGGAAGAGAACAGAAATGTATAATTAGGAGATAAGCCACTGAAAAAGTTCTCAGGCTGATAAGAGGTATAGGTTAAATTCTTCTGGCAAGCTACAGGAGTTCCTGTCGGTACCAACAGAACAGTCATGATGGGTAGCCCAGTATGGTTCATATCTCTGTCACCATTAATGTTTTTTCTACCTTTGCCAAGTTTAAACCTGAACATTTGACATTGTGCTCTTAAAATTTCCCATGAATTGGAAATGGGGAATCAGCAGTAGATGTCTGCCTTCTTTCTGCCTGGACTGTACCTCCCGCTACAGCCAGGAAAAAAAATGTAAATATGTTACCCAACAGAAAACAGAGTGGGATACACCTGGAAAGAGATAGGTGAGAAAAAAGGAGAATTGAACTGCCTCTTCCCTCTTTATCTGGCATCACGTGAATCTTCAGCACTCTTTAAGTCCTGATCAGTTATGCTTGGTGTCCTGCCATGAAAGTAGAGTTCATCTCCAAGGCATTTTCTCAGACCCACTTAAACATGGGTTTCTTTCATCAATTATTAAGCTATTAAGTTGTGTGGAAGGGGAGGGGAAGGAAAAAAGAGAAAGGAGATAGGAAAAAGTGGAAAGGAAAAAAAAGAAAAAAAGGAAAGGAAAGTGAAGGAAAAGAAAGAAAGGAAAGGATGGCTTGCAATTTTTACACAAGGTAGTTGGGGGGAAAAAAACCAACCAGTTGCTCTGCTCAGTTTTATGTTTAAAAAAAAGAAAAAGAAAAGAAAGAAATAAGGACTTCAAGCCGGATTTTGTCTTTCAGTTTTTTGGCAGTTCAGCTGTCGAGTGAATTAACAAAATGAGTCCAAACTATACTAATGTTTAACAGCTTTTTAATTTTATTAGCAACACCAAGATAAATTATTGAAGCATTGTTTTTAGTATTGTTTTACATTCCATTCAGAAATGACCTAACTTGGAACTCCATATACATTTAAAGATAAAGTGTGACACTTATTCAGAAAGCAACAATTATTAAAACTTACATGCCTTCATTACCAAGAAACCTTAATATATTTTCTAATTACTTCCAACAATACTCTATTTCAAAGCACATGATAACCCAGCAGAAGTTTACACATTTCACTTCAATCACAGGTTTTTAAACTGTGGTTGTCAGTGTGTTATTCATTGAATTTCACTGTCATTTCTTGAAGAAAGAAAAAAAAATATCCAGTACTCAACATATTAAACTGGAAGCATTTCTCAAAAGAATATGAAAAAAGATAACTACAATCATTTTCCCCTCCTAAAGTATTACAAAATTTGAAACTAGTTCAAACTGAAGTAGAAATGACAATAAATAACCTTTTAAAAAGGAAGGAAACTTTTCACTTGTATGGAAATCCATACTTCTAAACTCATATGCCTACATTACAGAACATATACAAACCCTTTCATTTCGTATTGCTGCAATTACATGTTATAGTGAACACACATTATAATTCCTACTGACAAATATATAGAAATTCCTCTTTGATTTAAAGAGTTAACAGAGCAACAGGTATAATTACACTTGTGCCAAGTGACATGATAATTTAGGAACAAGAAGGGGTGAAAAAAAGCAGCAATTCAGAAATGCAACAAGATTACACATTTTTACAAGAATAAAAGGAAATCCAAAATAGCTGTTCTTATTTTTTTTTATAAAAAAAAGTTATTGGGATCTGACATAAAAATTCAGATCAAAACAATGACATGTGACTGTTTTATAATGTTGAATAACTGCTGTTCCAGTCTCACTCCACACATCTGAATATCCTACTGATTTCAATAAGAAATACACATGAATAGATTTCTGATAGATTAGAGCCTACATTTTATGCTATTTGTGGTTTAGCATGAAAACAATTTAAGTTATACAAAACTATGGTTTGAATACAGTACTGTAAATACTTATAATTGTATTGCAACTAAAAGAACAAAGAATTAGATCAAGGTCCAATGTTTCTCAGTTTTTGGTACACTTCGATTAGACCAGGGGTATCCAACCTTGGCAACTTTTAAGACTTGTGGACTTCAACTCCCAGAATGGTTGAAGTCCACAAGTCTTAAGGTTGCCACGATTGGACTCCCCTGGATTGGAGATATGTGTCCCATATTTTGAAGAACTGGCCTTGATCCTGCTTTGAAAGACTATAGCGGAATAATCCAGAATGCTAAAAACAAATTATTGTTGCTGAATTGTCTGAAATTTAACTTTTTTAAAAATCTTCAGTTTCATTATCTCATAGCTGCAATTTGAATCACACATAGATGCTTGAGTTCGTAGTCTTAAAATATTGAATATTTTGGTCATAATAATTCCCCAAGAAATCAGATTACACCTACTGCATTATATTCTTATCTACCTCTGTGTTGGAGCATGGTCTTAAAATTGAGTGGCATATAAAGGAATACTAGTAGCTGTTCGTGCATAGAACCGGATGCAATGGGGTTGCTACACTTCTATCTAGAAGTGACTACAGTTTGAAAGTGGAAGGCACAAGGACTGCCAATAAATGAGTGCTCAGAAAGTACAGAAATTGTTTTGATCAAACCACCATCATTTATTACAATATTGGATTCTCTTTTTATGTAATTGTTCCTTTTTCTGCATTTCAAATGGCTTCAACAAATGAGCTCCTAGACTTACACTATGATGAGATGGAACCTGATTCTAACTTCTTGTCCCTTATTCTCATTCTAAATAACTACAGAATAATGAAAATGTTCTTTATTTTGTATGAAAGATGCATATCCATCTCTGTAAACTGGGACAAAAAACATTTGCTGGATTTTCCAGTGAACATCCCAGTTCTGAACTGGAAAAAGCAGGGAAGCTTTTGACCATAGCCAAACATTGCAACTTTGATATTTGTCTTGTTTGAAGTCAGAAGACTCACTGCATTCTAACTTGAGATAGCCAAAAATGTATTTAATGTTAAAGAATGGTGAAGTCAAACCTCCCCAATATTAGAAGCGTCCCCGGACGAAAGCTTGGCTTCTCTGCTAGGAAGTCACTGTTGATTCTGACAGTAGCTTTTCGAGCCAAAAATGTGCAGCAAAAAGGAAAGTAACATAAACAAGGCTAAATGTCAACAGTGTTTGCAGACTTACTGA
This sequence comes from Pseudonaja textilis, assembly GCF_049901715.1. Classification (NCBI taxonomy): domain Eukaryota; kingdom Metazoa; phylum Chordata; class Lepidosauria; order Squamata; family Elapidae; genus Pseudonaja; species Pseudonaja textilis. Next base: position 14,349,844 of record NC_142000.1, read on the forward strand.
CACCATCCATTTGTTTGTACTGAAATGACTAGTGAACCATTTGGCAAAGGCTGCGCTAGACACAGATTGGCCCTTTTATCCAGGAGTGCAAACTTCATTGGGCTGTTGGCATTCAACTTAATTAAAAAAGGAGGAAGGCCATTTGAGTTTGGTTGGATATTGCCACGCAAATAGCAATGCATTATCTACAACAGCAGCTGAAGGCCCAAGACTTGGAGCCAACTTTTGGTCTCTGTTGACCTAGACAAATACAAGGAGCAACTTCATGAGGAACAAAGAAACTTGCGTCAGAAGGAGGACCTCAAGGAGTTGGCTAAGAGTCAAGGGTCTCATCAAAATCTCTCCCAATGGTGAATAATTCTGCAAAAATAAAGGTGCCTCTTAGAAGATGGGAAATATATTCATGAGTGTGTATGTGTACACTCGAAAGTGATGGATCACACATGGGTCTTTCTCCAGGGGGACATTTATCCAGCATTATACACCAAGAGTGACATTTGGATCACAAAAGTGCCTGCCTGTTAGATATGCACACTGAAGGCACAAATCTCTTTCTTGGGGGGAAAAAGGGATTTTGTGTGTGTGAATCTATGCTTGCTATTTAAAAAAAACTTCAAGTAAAATATTCCTAAAATAAATTGGTTGGAGGGCAGTTTAAGCATGATACCTTATTCAGTAATAAGAGTATGGATTTTATTGAATCTTGCCCTTTCCCTAGAGTGTTATACTAAGATCTGAAATAATACAAGCTTGCTCACTACTCCTTTACTAATTCTTCTTGTGGCTTAAATTTAACATGAAAATCTGTATACCTTACCATGCTCCTGCAAACAATGTTCACTTTTGGAAACTGTGGAATGCTGGAATAAAGTTTAGAAGAAACGAAAGAATCAGAAGGGGGGGAAAAAAGTATGACAGACAAAAATAATCAGGTAGGCTCTAATTGTCTAAAAAGGCACATCAGGTTTGGGATATTAGTCAGTAGAAGCAGATTGTGATATTATCTGCTAATTTCTAGATGCAGAGCAACCTCAGAGATGGAACAGGAAAATCTCTCAAAAGCATTAATCTATAATAAATTGGGTATCCCTATAGACTCTATAGTATTCAGGTTTTGGTGCACTACATTGTATGTATGTATGTATGTATGTATGTATGTATGTAAAAGAAAAACCTATAAGGTACAATATGTGCAGCTCTCAAAGAAACAAAGGATCTATTAAGTTTATGCTAGTCAACACCAAGTGCTGTGAAAGAGATTCATGAAGGCAAAAATGTTTAGGCGCATCTCCCTCCTTCCTTGGAAACACAATTTTGAATGCCAATTCATAATATTAATTAAAATAATAAGTAGTCAGCAGATACTGAATGAAATACACAATATTCTATTTAATACACCTGCTTGATGTGATAAGAGTGCTATCTGGGATGGCGGACCAATAATATATAGTAAAGCCACAAAGTTGTCATCATATAAACCAAAATGTGTCCTAAAATGAATTATTAACTATTCTATTATTAAGAAAGTCACATCTTGATACCACAATTCCGGTCAAATTGGATCCAGATATTTTTAGGAATCAAACTATGGTTCCAAAAAAATTAGAGAAATATTGAATGGAAGAAAGTATGACTATGATAACTTGGAAATGAGCATCAATGACTAATTCAGAAAATTTAGGTTATTTTACAAATAGCACCAACTGTCACTGAAAGTTTGGAAAATACAGCAGGTCAAAAGTTAGGGAAGAATTTGATTGTTTATCTAAAATAAGTGTAGTCAAAGGGAAATCCTTGACTTTATATAGCTGTACCTAAATTTATTTTGGAGCTACATAGAGGCAAAACAGTATTAATGGCACCATCCACCAATCTGAATAATTTTGAAGAGAACAATTAAACAGCAGTCTATGTTCTCATAAAAGGGTGCCTATTTTACAGCAACAAAATGTTCCCCAAGAAAGGTTTAATTTTATAATTGCAGGATTAAATCAAAATCTTTAGGGAAGATCAAAACCTTTTATTTTCTTATTGAAGCCTTATTTGTAGCAGTGGTTAAAGAAAATTCAAACAACCAAAGCCCTTGGGGGAAAACCCAAATTGATATAGAATACAGCTCTCAGCCAAGCAATGAAATAGTATCTGTATTTGTATACTTCTCTTTTTAACAGAATAACAGAGTTGGAAGAGACCTTAGAGGTCTTCTAGTCCAACCCCCTGCACAGGCAGGAAACCCTATACCATTTCAGACCAATGGCTGTCCAGTTTCTTCTTAAAAACCTCCAGTGTTGGAGCATTCACAACTTCTGGAAGTCTGGAGGTAAGTTATTTTGCCAAAACAAGTGTTTTGTAAGCCTTCAGCAATTTAAGTTCCGATGTGTGTTTCAGGTTGTCTAATACTGCTATTTCTGTTTAGCATAGTTGAATTGAATTGAACCTCCTAATCAGTGGTGGGATTCAAAAATTTTTACTACTGGTTCTTGGTGGGCTTGGTGTAGCTTCGTGGGCATGGCTTGGTGGGCGTGGTAGGGGAAGGATACTATAAAATCTCCATTCCCACCCCACTCCTGGGGGAAGTATACTGCAAAATCCCCATTCCCTTTTCACCTCACTAACCTGCTTTCCAGCTCCGTTCTCCTGTGCAGGGCAACCAAAGAAGACCCAGCCAATCAGCTGGGACTCTGGAGGCAGGGGATAGATGGGGGCGGGGGCAGTCAGAGGTGGCATTTGCCAGTTCTCCGAACTAACTCAAAATTTCCACTACCGGTTCTCCAGAACTGGTCAGAACCTGCTGAATACCACCTCTGCTCTTAATTAAGGCAAGAACACCAGAAAGTTATTGAGGAGGATTGGAAGTGGATGTACCAAGTAGCTTGGTTCCAAGCCAGGCAACCTAGCTCACAGACTTTTGTGGGTTATTTCATACCCAGAAACTTTTATCCAAAGGGTTTCTAAATGTGAAGGTTTCTTGATTTGACAGAGGTTTCCATGCATTGAGCTGTACATACAAAATCCTACTCCTTCTAGATGTTTCTAAGACATTGACAGATAAATAACATAACAAGAAAATATCAAAGGACACAACTAACTTAGCTATATTCTCCATTCAGTGGTTCTGCTAATCACTTAAAGATACTTTGGAAGAACAGAACAGAACAGAACAGAACTGGAAGGGACCTTGGAGGTCTTCTAGTCCAGTCCCCTATGAGATCCTACATCATTTCAGGTAAGTGCCTGTCCTGTTCTCTTCTCCAGTGATGAAGCACCCACAATTTCCGAAGGCAAGTTGTTCCACTGAAATAGTGGAAGTGGTGGGAAGTGGAGAAGTAATGTCTCCTAAACATCATAATTTGAAGTATGTAGTGCTTCACAGTCTATTGCCTCTCATATCTTTGCACACAGAGCACACGCCATAAACACACACACCCTATTTTTGCTTGTCATAAAGTATCTTTCAATTAAGATGCATTCCTTACAGCCAGCTTTGGGTCAATAAAAGCATTATATGTTAATGTGACTTTCAAGATAGATGGAATTCCTACAGTGATCTATCTCCAACTCAAAATAAACTTTTGCTTTAGGTTCATTGCATGAAATGTAAAACCAAACCAAACCAAACAGAAAATTGTCCCACTGGATTTCCAAACTCTCTGGCTACTTCAACAATTTATGTAAGTGAAGCATAACTGAATGAAAGCATAGACTCCTTGTACCATTAATGAGCCTGATGTAGGATGCTGAGCTGAAAATAAAGTAAGACACTGTGTGTGCATGTGTGTAGTATGTGTACAAATTTGGGTCAACTGCTCTTTTACAATGTAATATAAGACTAAGGCCTAAACTGTAGTTAGTTTAACAAATGACACTGGAACCAAACCCATAGTTATGTCAATGAAGACTCAGTCATCCAAGCCAAACATGTCTAAAGGTGAAACTTGGCAACTGGACCAACCTTTGTTCATCTGAGATGTTTCATTGCATTCCCTTGATGATTGAGTCTTCACTGACATATTGAAAGCCATTTTGGGGAGAAACCCCTGAAGTTGGTGTGGCAAGAGTTGGTACATTCCAACCATTCTCTGACTCTCTAACTAATTTTGCTCTGACTGATGAAGTTGCTTGGATGAGTAACTTATACTTCTTCTGAATTTTCTGCTAATACCCATGGAACCAGCAAATACATTATATAATTATAGTCTCCCAATATGTACAGATAAAACTTGAATGCTGAAAGCAAGGAAACTTGTTATTATTGTTATCTGAGTTCGGAGTCAAAAGGATATGATTGAGGGGTGAGCCTATTTCTCTATATAGAATATTAATAAAGATAGTATTCTAACTGATCATTCCATCATTACATTCACATTAATTGAATTGTATGTGCTTAAAATCTTGGGGCCAATGAAGATAATTGGGGAACGAGGTGAAATGAATGGGAGACATTCTTCCAGTTGTTATTCCAATATAAATAAATGAATGTCCCTATTATATAAATTGAATTTCATAATCTGGATCTGCACTATTAGGAACATTTTAATTCACCAACTACAGGTAGAAATGAGCAGAAACACATATTATTTAATAAGACCTCTATTTTATAACCTGAGATTCCAAATAATTGTGTGCCCCATCCCAAAGTTTTGGATATGAGCCCCAAACTAAAAATTGTTATCAAATTGTATTTTAATATCACCAAATGAGAAATCATTAATTATATTAACTATATTTAATTTGAACTAAATTCAGAATTGAATTCAGTTAAAGCAATTTCATTAATTTAACTTTTGTCCCAATCCTGCCCTCTGCTCTTTTTATTTTTTTTTCAACCCAACGGTATGTCAGAAAGAAATTAAGTAAAGGAACTATCTGAGTAATTAAGTAAAGAAACTACCTTAGTAGAGTAACTCTACAGAAACATAACAAAACCAGACCAGATTTGGTGTGGAGAGAGGTAGAAAGAAAGAAAGAAAGAAAGAAAGAAAGAAAGAAAGAAAGAAAGAAAGAAAGAAAGAAAGAAAGAAAGAAAGAAAGAATTAAAAAAAAATCCAGGAAACATTTTCTCCAACACTTCCCTATTGAAAAAACAGTTGGGTAAGGGCTCATAATGTTGCCCTCTGCTCTATTCTAAGACTCCTTTGCCCTTCCTTTCTGGTCACGTGACTAAGAATGGAACTGCTTTTAACAGGCTGGAAAAAAATTGCAGAAGTTGTTAAATCTATTTTTAAAATTCTACAATATATCCCCTACCCTTTCCATCTAATAAATATTATGGGTAAGAAAAACACCTTTTCACCTTGAATGCTCTGAATTTTCACAGGGTAGGAACCTGTCGATCCCATGTTTCTCAGCAGCAGATACATACCAAGAAAAATGCATGGTGAATACCCTACTGAACTGTGAAGTAATATTGAGTTTTGTTTGTATTCTATTTGAAGACAATGGGATCTAGGTTAGTCATAAAGGAAGGCAATAAGAATTGCATTAGCATCCCATTGGCCAAGAAGCTGATGGAATTGGGCTGAAAAGAATGTGGATGAAAATATTTGCTTAGTTTAGTGATATCTGATATTAGTCTTCTATTAGCAGCTTCCAAGAGATTGGCTTCTTCAAACCTTCTAAATTCAACTCAAACAGCAGTAATTCTCTCTTCTGCCTCTCACCCCTTGACCCAGGTTGGTTTACATTTAAATTATACCTTAGCTGTAAACCTAACAACATGTTTTGAATGAATACCCATTGAAAGTTCGTCCCTTATTACTGTTGTTAACAGGTGTCCTTTGAGGAAGCATGCATTTGGAGCACTGAACATCACAAAACACCAACCAGCAAATATTTTCTGGTTTCTATCAGGAAATCCCATCAATCTGCTTTTCTATGATCAGAGCGAACAATAATCGTGTCCAGAGAGTAGCTGCGAAATATATAGAGGAGGAGGGGAAAGGATATTATACTTAAATGGAAGCTAAGATTAAACTTTGCCCTGAAATTAGCAACTTGGAACATTCTTATTTTAGTTGCTTTGGGTAGTCCCCTTTTTTTAGAATGATGAGGCAGAATAGCTATTAAAAGGAGAGAAAGTGGGGCTTTTAATTTGCATAACATTAACAGCTGTCAATATTTTTCAAACTGTCAGAAATCCCACAGTGGGCATTTTCTCCTCCCTCTCCCCCTTAGAAAAAAGAATTTGGAAAATATTATTTGCTCTGCATAGTTACGGATTCTAGGCTTAGAATGCTAAACATTATTGGTTCTGAGTTTCAAGAATACAACCCACTTTCAGTCTATGCAATGTGTAGCTTCAGCTAATTCTTGAAACTATATATATCTATGACCTGATGCCTTAAATGTCAAAAATCCAGAAGCTCGTTTTTTTTTCTCTCTCTCTCTCTCCCTTTTAAATCAAAAATAATACTCGTGGGTGAATTTGAACACATCCTTGCCAGATATATAGCAAAGGACCAGTTCTGATGTCTCATTTGATCTATTTATTCTTCTAAGTGGAAAATAAAGAATCAGAGAAGGGGAAACCAATTTGAAACCTCTCCTGCATTTATTCAATTCTAATTCCTTTTTTTTTTTTTCCTATCATGGAGACCTCTCCCTTGATGGAATAACTTCCAATTTAGGAAATCGATGGGGGAGTCACATTTTTGGAACAAATACCATGGTATATTTTTGAGTTTGAATGCAGTTTGAAGGGTGTGGATTTGTGAATCATAACCTTGAGAGGAATGGCATAATCTATGGGTTGGTGCCTCTCCACCAACCCATAGTATTTGTAAGCTGGTTACTCATTGAGGCTCATTAGATGAACTTAAGACTATATGCTTTTGCTTTGTTAAGACTTTTTCTTCTTGGTGCAGTGCTGTCAGAATTTATTTTGGATCTGACTGAAGCATTTCAGGGCATGTGCAGCTAGTCTTCAAAGCATTCCTTTCATGATAGAAGGGGTGGTATCCATCTAGCAAAACTATGAATGCATTTATATGCTCCTCAACCATCTCCGAAGTGGAGCTGGAACATCAAATTATCACTTGTTTTGCGGTGACAATCACCATTAACTGGGGACAATTGGAATGTTGACTCATACTTTTTGCAGTTCTTTCTGTTCTTGAAGAGTGTAAAATAGATATTAAAAGATGGATTAATAGAATCCTCAGATCTCCATGTTTGTGTCATTTTGCATCAGAAGGGGTTCCAGGAGGACTATGAGACTATTTCTTTGCTGATGGGTTATATGGTGATCAAAGCGGGGGGGGGGAAGCTTTAACTAAAATAACTAATGAATAAAAATGGTATTAAATTTATCTATGGATATTGGAGTCCCCAAGTGGTGGCTCTTAACCACAACAACTTCCAAATCTGCCCACAATCAAAATCCATCATGCCAAAACTACATGGCAATCGTGTGTGTATGTCACATGTTCAACTACTTCACTCTGGCTAGACAATTTGTTGACCCCATATACTTAGACAATCTGGAAAAAATATCCTGCCATTTGGTGACTCCAAAAATCATACCTTACTGCAAAATTGTAACTATATAAATATACTCAAGAATAATTATGATTTTGGATTTTTTTCAATTTAATACATGTGTCTATCATATCCATTGTATTAATTGATGATCACACTATTTCCAATAAGAAAACTGAAACAGTAAGTGGTTTAATTTTTGAAAATAATGAATGAAGACTGTCTGATGAGGACTTTCAAAATTTCCCTATAAAAATATAACTACACATTGGAGAGCTCACTGGATTATTATTATTTTAGTGTTACACCCTTATATAACATAAAGAAATTTGTGTGTGGGGGGTGGGGAAGCACATTTGGCTAAGGCTTAACAAAGTGTCCAGTGTCTTTTCCTCAGTTCAGATGCTGAAAAGTTTGCAAGTTACCACATCAGTTTAAAAAAATAAAATAAAAAATAAAACCAAATCAGAATGCTAAAACATTGAAGCAGCAAATGTCCCAATCACATATTATAAATACAATCCTCTTATATAACTGCTAATCTAATTAAAAAATACATGAATGTAATTTTTTTTAATTGAATTGCCTGGACCAGTTAAAAGGCCACGCTCTTCCACAGAAGCACCATTTATAGTCAACAGAGGTCCATGCTCTAGAACAAAGAAGGCGTTTATCCCATCATTTTTAGACATTTTTGAAAGCCAAATTTTCTAACAAATATAACTAAACTTTCTTAGTCACTTTGTATGGGGTTCTTTTTTTCTGAAATGGTCTGAAAGAAGGATTCTAAAACTTACCACACAAGTCAGGTCTCTTGATATATCCACTACTTCCTGTGCTACTACTCAGTCCATTAAAGGCTGCTAAGCCATCAGAGCTGTAGGCTCTTAGGACCGACAGCATGTTTACTTGCTTCTCCAGGACTTGTGGGGTTGATGTTGGTTCAGGTTTCATGACTACTTGTGCGGCTTCTTGGGGGGAAAGCAGATTCAAAGTGTGCCATTGCTTTTCAGAAGATGGCAAAGGAGAAATGAGTCCTTGTGAGTTTTTGGAGGCTATGGAGCTTGGTAGGCTGTCTCCTCTGTCACTGCTATCTTTGCTTGGGTTGGGCAAGGGTTGGTTCATAAGGTCAGATTCGGGTTCAAGGTCATCCTCATCAATAGTTTCTTCCTTGGAAGACTCCATATCTTCAGAGGATGCAATGTCGGACAGGTCATCAGTAGCATTTTTATTGATGGGGTCAGAAAGCATCATGAGTGGGTCATCTTCAGAATGGGTTTTGAGGTCCATGTCCGCAGTGGTACAAGAATTGTGTGCTCCACTGACGCCAGAGTAGACGCCAAATTGCTTATAGAAGTCAGCTGCAAAATTATAAAAGGTAGAGTCCACGTGACCAGGCCACGAGGAATTCTTTTGCTCTCCAGGAGAATCCTTGGATGCTTGGGTCATCCTTTCAGAAGCATCCACTTGAGCAATCAGATTTGAAACTGCTAAATCTTTATTGGACTGTAAAGAAGTTGGTAGCAGGTTGGCTTTATTTGTTGAAGCCACCACCTCTCTAGGTTGGTCTTTACCATTTCTAATTGATCCTAGAGCACCATCTTTACGTTTTGCTTTGCCTAAATGATTAGCTTGAAGATGAAGAGCCATCAGTTCCATAGAAGAGGTTGTGAAGGAACAAAACAAGCAGCCATGCCACGCAATATTGTCTTGAACAGTAATGGATGAACCTGGAAGAGTGCCTGCATCTGGCCTGACAGAGAGATCGAGAGGTTCATATTGTGATTTTTCTGTTTTTCTCTGTTTAATGGGGACCTTTTCCTCACTAGTCTCTGAACCCAACAGTTTTGAAGAAAGGCAACTGGACAGGACTTTATCTTTCTTTTCTTTTTCTTTCTTTAAGGAACTGAGGACAAAGCTGTCCATAAAAGCCTGAAGAGACCCTTGGAAGTTTACTGCATTTCCAACCATACTATGATATGCTCGGCCCAGGTCAGAAAAATGTGTCCCTTTGGAAGGTGTGTCCTTCATATTATCGGAAGAAACCTCAGAGGAGATTCCAGCTGAATGACCTGGGTGATCTCCTGGGGAAAGCATTCCTGGTGACCACTGTTGAGATCCCATCCCACTTCGGAAATCTATGCCAGGAAGACCCTTGAAAGCTCCTCTCAATACTTCAGGTCTCACAAACATGGACCCTTTACTGGATGTTTCCTCTTTGTGCTCTTGACTTTGAGACTGTCCAGAAAGTGATCCAGCGCCATTCTGCCGCTCCCGGTGGTGTCGTTCCAGGTGGTATTTCAATGATGCAGATTGGGTACCAGCATAATCACAGTGGGGACATTTGTAAGGCTTCTCACCTGCAATTATCAAAAGGCAAATTTACTGGAGGAAAAAAAATGAAACAAAACACAAGAACTCTACACTTCTACAACAATAATGGCCACTGTGAACCATTCCCCCCCGCCCCCCCAGCTAATTTCTTCCTTAATATTAAATTAAAATTTTAAGGTCCTCCCCTCTTTTAAACAGCTTTCTACAAGCTTGACATGCTATAAGCACACAATCAACCATCTCTTCTTTAACCTAATATGCCAAAGCTGCTGTAGAATTAGAAACTATGATAATGAAAAGGAAGCAACACCATTCCACACCGTGATCATTAAAAGTACAAGCAGAGGGCAGTGAGTGGGAGGAGAGAGAGAGAGAGAGAGAGAAAGAGACAAAGTATGTAACAAATGGATGACTACAATGTTTTTCTGTATACAATAGCACTAAAATTTGTTTAAATTATACACATGGAAACCATTTTTAAACCTAAAAATTTTATGGCACTGTTACGCAAGACTGAAATGAATGATTTAAGTCTTGCTCTGCAGTAAATCATGGATATAATTAGCAAATGGCATTCTGCACAAGTAATTTATCATTATTTGGAGAGCACCATTCCAGAAGGATTCAGGGATCTGCAGACCTGCTGCATTGTTTCCAAATAAAGAACTATAAATATGGTATCTATAAAATATTAATACAATTTTAGTGCATTGCAACTGCATCGGGCTAAGAACATATAGTTAAGATAAAAGGTAGTTGATAAAAATTAAAGAGAAAAGGAGTAATAAAAAGGTACAGAATAGATTCTGTTGCCCTTCAATTAATATTATCTACTGTTGTTCTTTTTTGCAATGCTTTAAATTTGCACTAATGATTCTTCTATTGTATAGTGGTGAAATCTGTAATTTACCTATAATAAGACCTATTTCAAAGAGAAAGGGTTGGCTTAAGCTGCATTCTAAAATACATATGACACTTGTGGTTTTACATTTTACTTTAGTGCAAAGTCTATATGGTTCTTTGATTTTGATTTCAAAGAAATGTAGGGGTCTTCCAGAACATATATTTCATACACATCCCCCCAAAAGAAAACATACAGGGTAGACAAACAGGAATGTGAATCTATAGGCATGTTGCTTAAGCGGCTATCAAATTATTCTTTAAAGACATGACTGCTGGACTTGTCACTGAAACAGATAGCAGTCTGACAGTCTTAGAAGCTTCTTTTAATGGTGTTCTGTCAATAACAACAATTATTTTTTTTGAGCAATCTAATAACAAGGGCATTTCTTTCTTCTCTGAAGTGACTTAAGCATTAAGACAAGCCGTCTGTGAACTGCGTAGCCTAACGTTGTTTCTTTGTTTTCTACTTCACTCATCTGTCCCCATGTCAAGTAAAAAATAAAATAAATAAATACACACATAACATAACTAAGCTATGTTATTGAGTTGTTACTGTCCTTACTAGCACTGATGATGTTACCTATTTAGGGTAATCAAACGTCTGCAAGAAAACAAGAAAGGTTAGAGAGCACCTAAGACTTCCCTGTATTGAGTTGTATATATAATACATACATATGTATATATTAGACTTATATACCACTTCATAGTGCTTTACAGTCCTCTCTAAGCAATATACAAAGTAAGCATATTGTCCCCACAATCATTTTACTGACCTCAGAAGGATGGAAGGTTGAGCCACCCTTGAGTCAGTCAGGATTGAACTCCTGGCAGTGGAAGGCAGAGTTAGCCTAACCACTGCACCACCATGGCTCTTTATACTTGTGCAAATGTGTTTGTCTCCTTCAGTTATGGCCTTCCAGAATGTGGGAAAGGCAGCTCCTAGAATGTCAGCAGAAATCAGGGAGCTATCATTCCAACACTGTTAGTGGGTGCCATGTTGGAAACAGACACAGCTTAAAATGTGTATCTTTTAAAACACAAACATCAAGACATTCTAAGTAGTTTCAGGAAAGAATGGTGATGATGTGGAGGAGGAAGTTCAACATTTTAATAATTCTACAGATGAATTATTAAGTCTGTCATCCACACCTCTATAACTGTCTGGTTTGGCTCTGCAACCAAACAAGACAGACACAGACTGCAATGGATAATTAGGACTGCAGAAAAAACAATTGCTACCAACTTGCCTTCCATTGAGGACCTGGTATACAGCACGAGTCAAAAAGAGGACTGTGAAAATATCTACAGACCCCTCACATCCTGGACATAAATCGTTTCAACTTCTACCCTCAAAAAGATGCTATAGGGCACTGCATATCAGAACAACTAGACACAAGGACAGTTTTTTCCCCAAATGCCATCACTCTGCTAAACAGCTAATTCCCACAACACTGTCAAACTACTTAGTAAGACTGTATTACTATTATTCTTCTCATCCTTCCTACTATCTCTTCCCACTTATGACTATAACCGTGTTGCTTGTATTGTTACAATTTATATTGTTTTATTTGTTTCCTAGTATGATTTGATTGCTCATTAGTAACCTATATTATCACTAAGTGTTGTACCTTATGATTCTTGATGAATGTATTTTATTTTATTTCTTATGTACACTGAGAGCATATGCACCAAAGACAAATTCCTTGTGTGTCCAATCACACTTGGCCAATAAAGAATTATATTCTATTCTCTATTCTATTTGAACCTTTCCAGAGCTTCACAATTTACTTGTGAAGAAAGTAAAAGGCCTCTGACATTTTATTTTGTATCAAGTCTTCTCTTAAAAAAATGCGAAGAGTGGGTTAACCGGACCTTCCAACATATATAGAGAGACGTACCAGGGGCTGAAGGAGTAACTAGTAAGGATGTAGAACTTGAAGGCCAAAGTGGTGACTTGGAGCTATTACTGCTAAACTGGAGAAGGGCTCCAACAGATTGCAGGAACTGCATCAGAGCTCTATGTCCAGAAGAACGTAGTGCTGGGAAAACTAAGAAGCTGCACAGAACCTTCAAACTCCCACCAATGTTTGCTCATTTAACACTGCCATTATTAATGAATTATTATTTTGTGATTCAATTGCTTCTCTCTGTTATTTCACTGTACTGCTTTTCTAAGTTCTAATCATTGAAGTATACACCGATGGCCAACAGTTCGTCCATCAAGACAAAACATCCTTCTGAATTTTGTTCTACTTCCTAGCTTGAAGGCATAGAAGACCCTTAGCAAAATGCGAGGTATACGACAAATTTTAATTGAATAAAATTTGAATTAAATGCATATTATTCTGTCTGCAAATGCAAAACCATCTCCAGTCAAAATGTGCATTAATGTGGAACAGGGATAGAAAATATTTTTGAATGCAGAATTAACATGAGCCAAAAATAGATTCAGGATTCCTGGTAAGAATTTATATCCAAAAAATTCAATACATATAAAAGTACTATATTTCCATGACTGTCTTAAAAGGTGTCGAAGTGTACTGTATTGTAAATAAATGTAGAGACTAAACTTTCAAAGACAGTTGAACTGGACAATTATGGGAATTACATTTCAAGAATTTTGGAGGACCCATTCTAATTTATGGAAGACTGCTTTACGCTGAATGAGGCCATTTTTCCATTTATCCCAGACTTGTCTGTGTTTGGGTAAACAACCTAATGTTTTGGACTGCAAATCCCATAATCCTTTATAATTCACCATGCTACTCTAGGCTGCTGGAAATTGATCAAAATAGGGGAAAAGATGTCAGACTGCCCATTTAACTGTCCAGTTTTAATTAGAGGTCTTCTGCAAGTCTGTCTGGAAAGTGGTATCCTAAGATTTCCAGGACTATCATTTATCCACAAGAATTAAAATTACTAATCTATCACTGGATAATGAAATGAACAAGTAAATGTCCCTTGATAGATTCTAATACACATACTGAACACCATGTGCATTTTTAAAAGCCATTCAATCAATTAATAAGATATTGATAATCTATTTCATCAATGGCAAGAGAAGGTATTTCAGAAAAGAACTGCAGCATGGTTTAATTACTTCATTATTCTGCCTGTTCCTACTCAGTAATTTCTTTTATCATTCTAATCACTCTCTTCACACTTTTGAAACCAAATGGAATATCAAAGGTTCTGTGGGATTATTTTTGGATCGTGCACATGTTCCCCACATAGCTCATCTGTTTGTCAGAAATACCAATTGCATTTTGACTCTTTTTACTCCCTTGCTACCATGAAATATGCAAACCAAAAACAAAGCGGGGGAAAAGGATATAGGATTCTTATTTCTATTACATTCTGTTCTGTTGCACAACTAGCTAGATAATATTTAAACCTTCCTCATCATCTTCTTTCTTTTCTTATTTTTTTTTTCATGCAAAGCCACATAATTGAATTTAAATCCTATCCCGAATATTTATTTAGTCTCTCAATGTATATTTTACATAGTTAATATTAGAAGAAATAAATATGGATGCTTCTTAGCTCTGAAGCTTCAGTACATTAATATAAACTGTACAGCCATTTTCCCTAAAGCATATATATGTATATACGTTGCAAACCTGAAGACTTTTTACACAGCTGCTTATTGCTAAACAGTGCCTTGTCCAGAAGGGGACAATCTGTGTCTCTAATTGCTGTCAGTGAAGCTGAGATTCATTATGTGACTTTCCCATTAAAATGTGAGCATTAATTTGTATAATGAAATATCACCCACTGCAGCGTTCATTAGCCCCACTGTATATACCACATTGTTAGCTACCTAGAAACTGTAGTTAATTCCACTAATGGATATTTCCCTACTTAGTGTTTGGTAGGAAATATATACCGTTAACATTACCTTTTAAACTTTTCAGATTATTTAAATTCAATCAATTATTTTTGACAAAAGTTGGGGAGGTCATTAAATCGAGGGAAGGCGAGTGGTATAATATTAAGGATGAAGTTATCTGGAGGAACAGATAAGAAATGGAGGGGGGATCTTTTTAGCTCAATTTTGAATATTTTTTTAAAAAGTCAGTGACAAAAGTGTTTCTGCTCCTGGCGCATGGGGCCATTTTCTTCAATTATGTTTCTAATCCATCTTGCCTCTGTAAATACGGTTAGTAGATATTTCCAGGAGATGGCATGAGTTGAGTTTATTTCTGTCAGCGTCATATTGAGTATTCCTTAGACACATGACAACTATCTGTAGCAATTTTAAGAAGAGACTGTAATTTCCGATTAGAAACAATCCTGTCGATCTGTTTTCAACTCATAGATCATAATCTGAACTCAGGCAAATCACACCAAGTGTAAAACAACTACTTTGGGGAAGGAAGAAAGAAAAGTGTGTGTGAAAAAAAAGACGGAGAAAGAATAGGAAAAAGTGTCTCTGTTTGGAAGCAGATTTCAGAAGCCTAGAGAGCTTTTAGAGAGCTACCGTTGCCCAGACTTGAGTGACGTTGTCGTATCACAATATTACTGTATGTGGACTACTAGGGAAGCAATGGCAGACTGAAGAGGAGCTGATGAACATGATGGAACAAGAAGTGGTGAACTGATCAGCACTAAAAAAATTCTTCACACAGAGGCTTCCCACAAGAAATCCATAAAACAGTTGTCTCCAAGGAGTTTGGGAGGTTTGGAAAGGGAAAATCAACTTTCATTCATATGAACAAACAAAGAAACAAAAAGTGGGATCTTAATTATAATGAAAGATTATAAGGAAGAAGTATTTATTTTGCCTGCCTGGCTGCCTGCCTGCTTATCTATCTATCATCTATCTATCATCTATCTATCTATCTATCTATCTATCTATCTATCTATCTATCTATCTATCTATCTATCTATCT
Organism: Pseudonaja textilis; assembly: GCF_049901715.1. Lineage (NCBI taxonomy): Eukaryota > Metazoa > Chordata > Lepidosauria > Squamata > Elapidae > Pseudonaja > Pseudonaja textilis. The sequence continues at coordinate 14,365,449 of NC_142000.1, forward strand.
ATCTATCTATCTATCTATCTATCTATCTATCTATCTATCTATCTATCTATCTATCTATCTATCTATCCTTCTATCCATCTTTCTACCTACCTATCTATCTACCTATCTAACATCTATCTGACTAACTAACTAACTAACTATCACCACCATTTCACATAAATGATGTTTGGCTGCTTACAATTGAATATATAAAAACAAAAATATACATACTATAAAATAAAAAAACAAACTTCATAAATAAATAACCATCAATAATAAATAACCATCAATAAAGCCCAGAGACTATCTCTATCACTCTCATGGGAGCCCAGTCCTGGCTAGCAAACCAAATTTTTAGAGCCTTGTGAAATGACCAGCAGAGTCTAACAGTCCTTGTTTCACATGTAAACATTTGAACAGAATGAAATATATATAATGTGAATAAAAATTTTAGTGTCCTCTAGATTATTTCTAATCCATTCTCCTCAGTGCTCTGCAGCTGCCCTACCAGATACATCCCTTTCATTCTTTTCCTACCATGGCCTCTAAGAAAACCCTGAGGGGACAGCAGTGGAAGAGGGCTTTTGTCTCAAATAGTTATGAGGAAGCATCTAGTGACTCTCTTCCTGAGTGTAATAGGTTGTAATCTTGACAATTAGTCAACAATAGCTTTTTTCTTTTAAAGCCATCTCACGCAGTGGATGAGTACATCTTGTAATAGTTACTTCCATAGTTAATTTTGTAATATGGGCATGGAAGGAGTGATCTGTCTGTCAGTTCTCCTGAACGAGTCTGGATTCCAGTACTTAGGGTGAAGTAGGAAAAACAACAACACTTCATTCCATTGCCTCAGAATCTTAAGAGAATTTTATTCCTATCAATCATCTTGCTCTTTTATTGGTTTTGTTGAAAATATAACCCCCTAATAAATCCTACATACTTTCTGAGGCGCATAACCAGAATGGTTCACAATTTTCCAAGGCCGGTTGCATCCAGATTTGAACGGATTTCAATTAATGAATCAAATTTCAATCTGAATTTTCAGTGTTGCTTCCAGGAATCCTAAATGTGAAAACTGCATTTTTTTCAGAACAGAAAGTCTCCCTTTTTTACCCAGAGGACTGACAGTTTGTCCATGAGCTTGTCGATCAGAAAAGTCGGCAGTTGGGCCGTTTGAATCCCTAACGCAGTGTAATGGAATGAAGTCCTGTTACTTGTCACAGCTTCTGCCAAACTAGCAGTTCAAAAGCACATAAAAAATGCAAGTAGAGAAATAGGGACCACCTTTGGTGGGAAGGAAATGGTGTTCTGTTCACCTTCAACGTTTAGTCATGCCAGCCCCATGACCATGGAGACATCGTTGGACAGTGCTGGCTCTTCTTTGGCTTTGTAAAGGAGATGAACACCATCCTCTAGAGCCGGAAATGGCTAGGATATATGTGCAAGTGGAACCTTTACCTTTACTTTACATCTTATATGGCCCACACCTTTCTGAACCACCTTAAATCCATTAATTCTATGTGGAATATAGGTTTTTCCTTGCCCCAGCTTACAATATTGGGAAAAATAAATTAGACTTTGGCTTAAAAGATTGATATGTCCCTTATGCCATTAACATGCTTGAGTGCGCTACTATTTCTTTCCATTTTCCACTATTATTCCAAGAGTGGAATTAGAAAATTGGAGTGAATATTCTAAAATTTTCTGGGATTATAAAATTGAGGAGGGGAAAGGCTAAAGTGTTTAAACCTAGCAGCAGATAGCCCTGAGCTTCTGATCCATTGGCTCTTTATCTCCATGTCACCTTTCAACTTATTTAGCAATTATTTAATTCCTTGCACATGGTTTGTTCTCAAATATAGAACGTTTTGTTACACTCATGCATTTTCTAAACAGAAGAACAATGAAGACATTTGTGCATCTATTAATCAAATGCAAAATAAGCAGTTTTTTCTGGACTTTACTTATAATAAGTATTTGCCATTTCTAAGATACTTTAAAAACAGATTAAATATACTTCTTTCAGTTTGTGTGTTTTTTTTTTTTCTTTCCTTCACTAAAGTTTGGGAAAGAATGGTCTCTTTTTGCAAAAAATACAGTTCTGTTTAAACTCTTCAACAACAGAAAGACACGTAAAAGAAAATAGTTTGCTTTTGAAACTTCAGGGAATAGTGAAGCACCTCTTTATGCTCCTCTGACTGGACAATTGCAAACATTCTAGACATTTAAAACAAATCTATTTGATAATTGGCTAATGGCCAGGTCAGAAACCATGCCTGTATATAGAAATGTGCATACATGTGGTCATACAGAAAAACACACAACTTTTTAACCAGGGATTGTCCCTTATTAAATTTTACAAAATCAACATAGATAGATCTTTCAATTATTTGAACCCTACAATACCAGGGAAGACACTGATGTAAGAAACAATGCTTATCTAGGTTATCTATTTAAAACACCCAAAGACAACTCATGCTCAACCACATCAACACTGACCTCAACACATCATTAGAGGACATTTTTGTAGAAGAGATGGCTGATCTTGAGGTTTATCTAGCACCAATTTAGCTTTGACCATCCATTGACTAGATTCTTGTATTAAAGATAGCAATAATAAACTCTTATTTGTTTTGAACTCAATGAATATTCCTGGTTATTTGCACCTAATATTAATCTAGATGGTGCTACATAAAGATAAATGGAATTCATGAGGGCAGGACTCAGGTTTTTTGTGGTAACGCAATGACTTGAAACTAATGACACATTTAAACCCCCATCTTCCAGCTCAGCTGCCTCTTTTCCTAAACATTTGTGAACTTCCTGTCCAAATAATATACCATGTTAAGGAGACCCTCTCCCCGTGATCTTGTGATCTGGCTGCAGCAGAATGGTATAAACTGGGGACAGTTGGTCCTTAGTATAGACAATAAGGGACAAGGGAGGAAGACAGGGAGGAAACTATAAATGGGTGTGGAGTTAAATTACTACTGCCGGCTAGCTGATCAACTGTTTGATGGTCAGCAAGAATTGTAGAAAACATTTCTGCATCCAAATCAGTTTTAATTCCCAGCAACTTCTCCCTATATTTTTTGGGGTAGCATTTTTCAGAAATGGAGAGAGGGAGGGAGAGACTGAGAGAAGGGGAGGGATGGACTGACTCTTTGATCTAGAAAAAAAACCTAGGTATAATGGAATGGAATGTGGATGTGGAATTCTGGAAGGGAGGGAGGGGCACTCCAGAGAAGTAAGAGGCAACTCAGCCCAGATGTTACGTGAAAGAGAAACCCTCTCCCTATTAGTTCACAGAGTATATTGCAGATACTAGAATACTCCATCTGGAAAGATTTTGTCCTTATGTGAGAAATAAGAAAAAAAACCATCAGCCTCAAAGAATAATCAATTCTTGGTTTTGGACATGGCATTGGGAAATTATTGGATTCCAAAGCTGAGAGCTTTACAAGAAGTCCATGATCCTGGCCATGGATTGAAAGAGTAAGAGGTTACATTTTGGCCTTCTCCATCTCAGTTTCCTTCATCCCACAGGGCCAGTTCTGCCATTTACTAAATGGTAGGAAGAAGAACGCAGATATAATTCTTGTGGGATGTAGATTTAGTCTCCATACTTCCAGAGAACACCTTCTGTGCATCCCTTTCTTTTCTGCACAAAAGTATCACTGTTTTATGATGAGGCCTCACCTGTGTGTATCCTCAAGTGAACTTTTAAGTGATGAGATGTCCTGAATGTTTTCCCACAGTAGGGACAGTCCTTCATGGCAGACCCAAGGTTCCTATCTCTCAATAGTGATTGCTGCTGGCCACCGGCAGATCTTCCAGCTTCCTCTCCAACATCTGAAATAGAGAGAACGTTCTCACATCACTTCAGCACATGTCAAGAAGTTGTTCTCACTCAAACTGCTAATGCAACACAAAGCGAAACATGTCAATACTACACCTGTCTGTTTCATTCTTTTAAATCTGACAGAATGCTGACAATTCATGTATTTTCTTGTTATTCTCTTAAATTATTTCATCTTTCCCATCGTCATTTTTAAGCAGCATATGGTACCTTTATACAGAACTGAATTAGACAAGAAAAGAAACAGCTGTGTCAGCAGCTGGTTTGATTTCTTCTTTTGCTTCATTCCTATTAAGTACTTTCTCATCCTTAAAAAAAACCACACACACACACACACACACACACACACACACACACAAACTTTTCCTCCCTTGTTTTTTTCCAGAAAAGATTTTTTTTCTTCCTTTCTTGCTTTTGCTTGACTGTTAATATGCAGGCGTCTGCAAGCCATGCTGTGTATCCCTTTCAAAAGTTTTGAAGACTAAAGAAAGCGGTAAGAACATTACTAGAATTGATACTACTAATATTAATGGTATTAGGCATAATGCACAGGAAATTAAGCACTTTTAAATATAAGCCTTTGGTTAATTCATTAAGTACTGTTGGTTTTAATAGAAGACTAAGCAGATGTGCAAATCTTTCACAATGAAATCAAGGAGATTTAAAAATTGTTCACCCATTAAATGGACTATACCCAATGTTTGTGGGAACTTGTCACATAAATTATACCAAGCTACAGCTTTTCTTTTATTATTTTCTTTACAGCGAGATGCCATCGTAATTTAATTGTGTCACATGATTATTCCTACTTCATTCTGCATCCAAGAGGCAAAAAAAGAGCTTTAACCCACAGCTTTATCTCAGACAACTTACACATTGGATTTATCTCCATTGTACCCTTAACTGTTCTTGTTCTCTGCTGATGCCACCTTCAGAATAAACTGGTTTAGGAAAAACTGGAGCCTCAGTTTTACAACTGGCACTGATGATGTAACCTAGTTGGGCAATGCATCTGCAGGCAAACAACCAAGCTCAGAAAGCACCAAAGATCCCACAGTTTAACCTCAGCTAGGAGTATTATCTTCTGTTGAAAGAATCACTCTCTAGCCTCCATTTGAATTCACCCCAAAATGGGGAGTCCACATGACCCACAGTAATTGATTGATTCCCCATGTCATCTTCCTAGTATTCCTCTGACTTTATGAGATTTAACTATCAGAGGGCCGACAAAGGACAGAAAACAAGGAATATGGAAAAGAAGAGCAAAAAAAAACCAAAACCCAAACCTAAACAAACCTAGAATCCTTGGTATCATGACAGTTCCGTGAAATGTCATCAGGTAATTCATGTTAACACTGCATAATTTCATAACATGGAAAGGAAGATGTGTATGATGTGCCCATGAGCAAGAGATGGGAAATATGCACAAATATGAAATTTCAGCTGCAAACACATGTGTTATTATATTTGTAGAGTTATATCCTTTTTGAACTATGAGCCCAAGATGGTATACATATTGTTCCATCCTCTTGTGTTCTCCCCCCAACAAACCTGTGAAGTAGGCTGAGCTAAAAAGGAAGTGACTGACCCAAGGCCACTTAATGCCTCTTCTGTGCTTACAGTGGTTGGATCTCCTAGTCAACGTCTCATCTGATGCCATACATTGGTTCCTTCAAGATAATGCATGGGGCACTTAGGTGTGTATGTATGACCAGTTTTCAGCCAAGTGTTGGGGAAGAATTTAGAGTTACGTGGGCCAACTCCACGCTGAATGTGGCTGCTGGATTGATTCCCCTTCCTCCTTTATTCTCTGCTCTCCACCCATCCATCTTTGTGCTATCATATTAGTGTTTTCTTTTGTTTTTTCATTTGAGCAGTGTGGTGGCCTAGTGGTGAAGGTGCTTGCCTGCCACTTGCCTGCCACTCAGCTGGCATCAGGAAGGGAATCCAACCAGTAAACACATAACTGCATACAGTCACCCTGACTCTATCCTGAATCAAGGGATTACAGCAGTGGTGGGATTCAAATTTCTTTACTACCAGTTCTGTGGGCGTGGCTTGGTGGGCGTGGCATCCCTATTCCCTCCCCACCCCACTAACCTGCTTTCCAGCTCCGTTCTCCTGTGCAGGGCAGCCAAAGAAGACCCAGCCGATCAGCTGGGACTCAACGGGAGGCAGAGAATAGATGGGGATGGGGCCAGTCAGAGGTGGGATTTGCCAGTTCTCTGATCTACTCAAAATTTCTGCTACCGGTTCTCCAGAACTGGTCAGAACCTGCTGAAACCACCTCTGGATTACAGGGTTGTAAAAGGGAGTTACTGATATATTTTCACTGTGTTCTTTTTCATGGTTCATTGCGTGTTTCTATTATTTTGCTTCTGTTCTGTTTACCCTCTTTTCATTTCTTCCTTTTTATCATTGTAAGCCGCCTAAGATTGCCCCATGGTGAGATAGGTGGCAAATAAATCTAATGAACAAGCAAGTAGATAAATGAACAATGACCAATCTAGCTTAGAATCAGTGTACAAACAGGAAAGAGCAGGCAGTCTGGAGCAAGCAACAGTGAAGAAGAAACAAACAAACCCACAAACAAAAAACCTTAGGTGAAAATATATGTGAATTTTATGGAAGTATTTCCCCAATAGTCAATAAAGTAAATGCATGTGTGTTTCTGAAAGGTGAAAAATGGTTAAAATATGTGTCAAGGAAATCACACACAACATTAACATTCCCTGGACATTGAAGCTTTGCTTTTTGTTTTCTTAGAATGAAAACAATAAACAATTGGATAAAAGAAGCACAAGAATAAAATTCCCTGAGTATTCTACTTGACCTTCAACAAATTTTAACACAAAGTAGTCGTTAGAAAGCTGGGAAGATGCATGAATAGAAACACCAAAAGTCTCTGCAGCATAGAGTAACACAACATAGTAACACAACATAGAATCTATATGGACTGTCAAACAGGCGTGAACTATTTTATATTGCTGGATTCCTCAGGAAACTTTGATTGTCCTATTATTCGCACAGCAAAATTCAGGAAACAAAATTCAGCAGAAGAAAACTCTGAACTGTGGCAAAATTCAGATAGCATATATGAAGTGGAAAACCACAAATGTGTGAAAGGATCCTTTTATTTTGTTTGGGGTTTCTACAAACATCATACAGCAGGCCAGAAAAAAAAAACAAATGTAGATCAACAGATAGCTAAAACTAACCAGCCGCTCCAGATAAATTTATGGAATCAGAGGACTAGTTATGCTTTGCTAGATGTCACTCTTAATGTCAGCTTGTTAGATAGTTCTCTTTTATTTTGCTGCCTAGGATATGTGTGGCCCAATTAAAAAAAAAAAGAATAAATTTGTAAGATAAACAGCTCGCAATGCAGATTTAAGAGGCTGATTTTCACTTGACCCAAAATTGATTTTCCCCATCCTTCAGATTCATTTTTGGTGAGGCTGAAAAGCTGTCGTGTTTAGCACTAATCCCTCTGAAAAAGCAAAAATGAAAACAGAAAGGCAGGACAATGTGTGGGTGGTCTGGAGAATGGTCCTCTCCACTTAACTCAACTTATAGTCAGTAGATGGGACTAATGAGGCCAGTCTTACCTACAAGGATGTTTTTTTTTTTAAACCATACATTTATGGGCCCCTAAAACTGAGTTGAGAGTTTTCTTCTGCGCTCTCTCGCTCTCTCTCTCTCTCTCTCGCTCTCTCGCTCTTTCTCTCTCTCCTTTTCTCTCTCTCTTTCTCTCTCTGTCCTCTCTCTGTCCTCTTCTCTCTCTCCTTCTCTTCCTCTCTTTCTCTCCTTTTTTCTTTCCTCTCCTTTTCTCTCTCTCTCCTTTTCTCTCTCTCCTTTTCTCTCTCTCCTTTTCTCTCTCTTTCTCTCCTTCTCCCTTCCACCTCCCCACTCTCTCCCACACACATACACATCTGGTTCAGACAGCAACCATGACTAGATGAATTAATTCTACCTTATTGTGAGGCTATATTAACAAAATCTTGCAATTCTGAAAGTACATTTCTTCTGACGCCTTTACAAACTACGGAGGGTCCTCTTCTGAGATATTTAGTAACACAGTCAAGGGAGACTCCTTCCCTTGATATATTATTGGACAATTTATCCTTCCCCTGGAGAAATCAATAGAAATTATCCAACTTAAGTTACTGAGGAATTTCCAAATATAATTTTTGCCAAGCTTTTAAACCCTCCAAAAAGTTAGCCTTCCTCTGGCAGCCAATTTGTCCAAGAGAATAAAATTGCTTAAAAATAAGGAACAGAGAGAATGCACTCTATTGTCTGCCATTTGAAATCTAAAAACAATTTCATCAATTCCATTTTTCTGAAAGTCACAGTTATTGTTTATAACAGTGCTTTTGGTATTTAATAAGTGACCTCATGTTAAATATTCCGCAAGAGCTACCATCGTTTTGGGCTTCTTAACAACTTGCCTCTTTTGTTGTTTTATCAAAGGGTTTAGGGTGCTTTTTTTTTTTAAGTGACCATGTATGGTCATGTTACACTGTTAAGCATTAATATGGATCGGCAAAGAATTTGTTGAAACAAAGAGCTATTTTAGAGCTGATTTGGAAGAAAGCCTACCAGTGAAGAGAAAATAGCTCTGCCCTGTTTGTGTAATTAGAAATGAAGATTATACGAAAAAGCTCTTTTGGTAAATGAAAAATATAGACTTTTTTTTTTCCTGTTAGACATTTGAATGACACAGAGAAACAAAAGAACCACCCTGCCTTGCATTCTGAGTGACTATGTAAGAAAAGATAACTAGGTTTGGAAAAGTGGATCAAGTTTAATAGAGATGGCTAGGCAGCTTCCTGGTAGTATAAGCATTCAGACAAACTTGAGATGTGGCAACAACACTCCTCGAATAATCATCACTGTAACACTGAGCACTTCCCTTTATCCAGTGCCAGAAAAACAGAGTTGGAAGGGACCTTGGAGGTCTTCTAGTCCAACCCCTTGCTCAAGCCGAAAACCCTATATCATTTCAGACAAATGGTTGTCTAATCTCTTCTTTAAAATCTCCAGTGTTGGGGCATCCACAACTTCTGGAGGCAAGTTGTTCCCCCCGTTAATTGTTCTCACTGTCAGGAAATGTCTCCTTAGCTCTAGCTTGCTTTTCTCCTTGATTAGTTTCCATCCATGGCTTCTTATCCTGCCTTCAAGGTGCTTTGGAAAATATCTTGACCCCACCACTTCTTTGCGGCAGCCCCTCAACTATTGGAATACTGCTATCGTGTCACTTGCGGTCCTACTTTTCATCAAAATTAAACACACCCAATTTTTGCAACTGCTCTTTGTATGTTTTAGCCTTCAATCCCCTAGTCATCTTTGTTGCTCTTTTTTTTTTTTTTTTGCATTTTTTTCTGGTGTCTTTTTAACATCGTAGCAACCAAAACTGCATGTAATATTCCAAGTATGGTCATGGCAAGGTATTATAAAGCCACATCCCTTTGTATTCATATTAAGCTGACTTAGCGATAGCTGCAATTATCCTGACCACAGGATGGTGACACCCTTCTGAGGGATGAAAAACTGACCTGCCTCACCTGACCTGTACCATTTAACTTTGGTGCAATTTTTTTTTTTAAAAAAAGCGATTGGATTGGTTGGGAAAAACAGGCCAGTGTGAGGGCCGCATGGTTTAATAGTCGTTCACATCAGTGATAGTATGCTACCAGTTTGGCCCAGTTTGGCCAAAGCGGTAGTTTTTTACAAAGTCTCCAATGATCAGCTGAGAGGAGGGAAAAAAGCCTCTCAGCTGAGAGAAGGAAGAAGAGAAAAGCGCAGGATCAACCCTCCCACCCATCTATGTCCTTTTCTCTTCTTTATCCTCTCAGCTGATTGGCACTGCAGGCCTCAGTTGGGGTGGGGGAAGCTGAGTGTGCGTGTTAGGTGTGCGTGTGTTAGGGGCTGCATGCATGTGCACGCAATCACAGAACCGGTAGTGGAACAAGTAGGATCTCACTGCTGGTTCACATCCAAGAGCATTGGGAAAAATATCGAGCTGGTAGGCAGGCAATGATGGGAATCTTACCCATGAAAATGGATGGTTGTCAGCTTGTGGGAAATTAGCTTCTGTTTCATAGTTTTGCTTTTGTGGGGATCCAAATGAATAGAATAGAATAAGAATAGAATAGAATAGAACAGAACAGTACAGAACAGAACAGAATAGAATAAGGAATAGAATAGAATAGAATAGAATAGAATAGAATAGAATAGAATGGAATGGAATGGAATGGAATGGAATGGAATGGAATGGAATGGAATGGAATGGAATGGAATGGAATAGAGGAGAATAGAGAATAGAATAGAATAAGGAATAGAATAGAATAGAATAGAATAGAATAGAATAGAATAGAATAGAATAGAATAGAATAGAATAGAATAGAGGAGAATAGGGAATAGAATAGAATAGAATAGAATAGAATAGAATAGAATAGAATAGAATAGAATAGAATAGAATTCTTTATTGGCCAAGTGTGATTGGACACACAAGGAATTTGTCTTGGTGCATAAACCTTTAGTGTATATAAAAGCAAAGATACATTTGTCAAGAGTCAAGAATCATACAGGTACAATACTTAATAATAGTCATAGGGTACAATAGGCAATCAAATCATACTAGGAAACAGCCAATATAAATTGTAAGGATACAAGGAACAAAATTATAGTCATACGGTCACAAGTGGGAGGGATGAGTGATAAGGAGTGATGAGAAGATTAGGAGTAATAGTAGTGCAGACTTTGTAAATAGTTGGACAGTGTTGAGGGAATTATTTGTTTAGCAGAGTGCTGGTGTTCAGGAAAAAACTGTCCTTGTGGCTAGTTTATAGTTAACTATAAACAAATGGGCTTTGCTGCCCCTTGGGGATGCTTCTGCAGAAATTCTAGTTGGAACATGGCTGTGGAGGCAGTGCCCAAAGCTACAAGTCATCAAAGAGTTCTGTTCTGTATGAAGAAAATTTGGAAGCAATCGAAAAAAAATAGCTGATAACTACAAAAGCTGAACCTTGAGTGTGTCATACACACAGTCTGTACTTTCTGGTTGGTGGAGTAGGAGTAACAATATGTTGATTTGCAATGTAGTCTCCAAGTTGGAGATCCTACTTTGCCCACATAAAAAGAGAATAAAGCAAACATCACTATAATGTGTAACTTTGTTTGGCCGTATCTTTATTAATTGATTAAACTGAAGGAGGAGAGGAGAGGAAAGGAAAGAGGGAGGGCGAAGGAAGCTTCAATGGTCCTCTTCATGAAGAAAGGCACTTAGAATTATTCAGGGAGTCAGTTGTGACACTCTTTCTTTACCCGCTTAAAATAAAAAAAATCTAGATAGCAATCCAATGGTATTACAGATGCTACCCACACATTAAAATCTGCCTTGCACTTAGACTTTTGTTCTATTCATTTTGCATAAATCTGGCTAAAGACATCCTGCAAAATTTAAAAGCATACCAGGAATTTAAAATCTGACCACATGTCCTTAAGCTAAGGAGCCCACTGTGCCTTGAAAGCATGAAATTAATGTTATGTCAAGCCACTAACAGCCACTCACAACCAAAAAAGCTCATCAGTTAGGTTTATTGGAAGGAAATGAGGTTAGATTACAGAATCTTAGGAAATAGATAGGCATACGTTAGCGCCCCATTATCAATAAGTACATTGAGGCCTCTTTGCTTCATCTGGTCATCTCTCTAACTGTCTCTTGATGTAAAGGAGATCTTTCAGTCTTTTTGGTTCATAAAGAAAGAATGTACAGATGTTTATAAAGTAGGGGTGTTTCTAGAATGAGTATAGATAGAGTGATAGCCCTTCATCACACTTTTATCTTCACTTTTTTATTTTATCTTTTATGGATTTTGTTGCAAGTTCTTCATTTCATTGTTGTGAGCCATCCAGGGGCATTGAGAGTTGGACAGTACTCAAGCTCAAAGAAAAATTATTATTTATTTGAAATAAACATTAATTTTATTTAAAACAAGTTTACATAACAAACAGATAAAAGTCCTGGCTCATAACATAACCAGATTTAACTCTGGTGGAAAAAAAAAAAGAAAGTGTGGATAATTGATGCGGCAATATTGAGAGATAGTAGCATGGAAGACCAAGAGGAGACAAAGAATCAAGATCTGAAAATTAAAGTTGAAAGGATACTAGGGCAAACCAGTCACAGTGGTCCCTGTAGCATGGAAGCCACATCTAAAAATCACAGATGGCACTTCAATAATCTGCACATTCACAAAGTTTCCATCTTACAAAAGGACGACACTGTTCAGATCTGCAAATATACAGGTTATAGCATAGAACAGAATAGAATTCTTCATTGGCCAAGTGTGATTGGACACACAAGGAATTTGTCTTGGTGCAAATGCTCTCAGTGTACATAAAAGGAAAGATACATTCATCAAGAGTCAAGAATCATCAGGTACAACACTTAATGATAGTCATAGGGTACAATAAGAATAGAATAGAATAGAATAGAATAGAATAGAGTAGAGTAGAGTAGAGTAGAGTAGAGTAGAGTAGAGTAGAGTAGAGTAGAGTAGAGTAGAGTAGAGTAGGGTAGGATAAGATAGAATTCTTTATTGGCCAAGTGTGGTTGGACACCCAAGAAATTTGTCTTGGTGCAAATGCTCTCAGTGTACATAAAAGATACATTCGTCAAGAGTCGAGAATCATAAAGTACAACACTTAATGATAATCATAGAGTACAACAGGAAATCAAATCATACTAGGAAACAGTCAATATAAATTGTAAGGATACAAGCAACAAAGTTACAGTCCTACAATCACAAGTGGGAGGAGATGGGTGATAAGGAGTGATGAAAAGATTAGATTAGAAGGTAGTTCTGGACCTACAACCATTTGTTTAGTGGCTGATGTTACAACACCAAAAAAATGAGTTATGACTGCTGAAGCATTCCCTACAGGCACGTGGTTAAAATTCAGATGCTTGCAACTGGCTCCTATTTATGACGGGTGCAGTGTCCTGGGGTCACTATGATCCCCTTTTGCAACCTTCTGACAAGCCAAGCCAATGGGAAAGCCAGATTCACTTAACAACCATGTTACTAACTTAACAGCTTCAGTGATTCACTTAACAACTGTGGCAAGGAAGGTTGTAAAATGAGGCAAACTCACTTAACGACTGTCTCATTTAACAACTTTGAGTTTAATTGTGGTCATACATCAAGGACTACCTGTACTATATTATGACCTGGGAAGAACTCGATGTGTGTGAAGGCCAACACAAGCTAAAGTACTAGCAGTTGTGATTTCACATTGTACAATAATATTTTTAATATTATTAAACAACAACATCTATCTATCCCAGGTTCCTGGGAAGGACTGAATAATAACAAACCCATTCTAAACATTTTTCAATATTTTGCAAAGTACTATTACTGTTCTAAGACTCAGAAAATACTACATGTTGGGCTAAATTTGTCTTCTGTCCTTTCCTTTCACCATTCTTCTTTCAAAATGTTGAGAAATTATTTTGATTTTTTTTTTCTCCCCAAAACGGCACAGGGTGAGTGCAGAGTTGTGGAATTCACCTACTTAAGACATGACTGAAATAGTATGTAAGTGGTTACATACTTACATACAAAGTATGTAAGTGGTTACATCTTTGGTTGTTTGGCACAGTGGTTAGAATGCAGTATTGCAGGCAAATTCTGCCCACAGTTCAATCCTGGCTAGCTCAAGGTTGACTCAGCCTTTCATTCTTGCAAAGTCGGTAAAATGAGGATTCAGAGTGTTGGGTGCAATATACAAATAATGCTGTCCTTTTAAACCTCCCCAAGAGTATTGTAAAGCACTATGGAGCAGTATATATGTCTAAATGCTATTACCATTGGTTACAGAACCTTCTTTCCTGCAGGTTACAGATTCTCTGGCTTTCCCTAATCCAACTAAATCCCAAGACAAAATGTCTCCCCAAGTGAAGGGAGGCCTTTTCAGATCAGGAAATTCCAATAGCCAGGGAGGCTGCAGAATGGGAAAGAGACGAGTAATCAAATACTAACTTGCAACAACAACAAAAAAGAGAAAAAAAATACCACTAAGAAGAAATTTTACAGAAAATCCAAACACACTTAGGAACAAGGTAGAAAGACAGATGCATTTTTCACAGGGGAAGGAAACATTCAGGAAATTGCAAAACAGATTTTTTGATGTGGCTTTAATTAAAATGGATGTGGATCATCCCAAATAACTTTCCCCTCAGGAAATATAGTTTTTAATATATTCTTTTAAAAAGAACAACAGCAATGCCTCTTAAAGGCTCTTCTATACTCTTCATTTAATAATTTGGCAGAAGGAAAAAAATATCCCCAGTGAACATTGGCCTGGCCTATGTCTTTCTCTTTAACCAGCTGAATGATCAGAGCTTTTAATATAGCTGTTCCAATTATTGTAAAAGTCATCTAGTACCTTATAACCACAAATATTGACAGTTTATTGCACAACACATCCATGACATTTGAAGGTCACATCATACATAATACATACACTTTTATAAAAATGTCTTGAACAAAGAGATACATGATCAGCAATTACCTCTTACTAGCAGTTGGGCTTTTAAAAAAGAGAAAGAAATATACACACTGGACCAAAAACAAGAAATCTTATTAATTAAAACAACAAAAACTTTGCTATAACAACAAACTTCTTTTTAATAAATATTGGTTTGTTTTTAGTTTGATTGATTCATAAGATACAGTACATATGAAAAAGGAAAATAACCTTCCAGATATTATTGTTAGATCTTTTAACCCTTCAGGCTGGAAGTTGAAGTTCATCCATATCCATACCAAAGGTCATTTTTATTTAGCTGGCTACTGATTACCTTAGGTCTGCTTGGAAGGAAGTTCCTCAAGAGAGGCTTATCTTAATCCAACTGATTAAGAATTATGGAAGTTGAACTCAGTTGCATCTGCCTATTACAAAACTGGAGTAGATTGTCATAGAATAGAAAAAACAGAGTTGGGAGGGTCCTTGGAGGTCTTCTAGTCCAATCCCCTGCTTAGGCAGGAAACCCTACAGCATTTCAGACAATGGTTATCCAATCTCTTTTTAAAGACTTCCAGTGTTGGAGCATTTACAACTTCTAGAGGCAAGTTGTTCCACTGATTAATTGTTCTAACTGTCAGGAAATTTCTCCTTAGTTCTAGGTTGCTTCTATCCTTGATTAGTTTCCATCCATTGCTTCTTGTCCTACCCTCAATTGCTTTGGAGAATAGGCTGACTCCCTCTTCTTTGTGGCAGTCCCTGAGATATTGGAACACTGCTATCATGTCACCCCTAGTCCCTTTTTTCATCAAATTAGACATACCCAATTCCAGGAACTGTTCTTCATATGTTTAGCCTCCAGTTGTTCACTCATTCACAAAAGCTTGGTTAGTCCTGAAATCGCCCCAAAACAAATCTGTTGGGTTTGATGAAAAAGTATAATATGACTACCTCTTTCAAAATATTTGTGAGCTTGAGACTTTATGAGAAAAAGGCTAGACCCAAAAACTTAAAAGATCCTACCTAGTCCGCAATATTGAGAAAATTTAGTTGATTGCAAAACTCAGTAAAATTTACCTTCTGTTTTTCAAATATAATAGTAACATAACCTAAGCAAATATGAAAAACTGATATCGATAAAACCCAATATTCATTGCTTCCACTCTCTCTGTAAAATCTCCAGTCAGAGGTGATATTTGCCGGTACTCCAAATTACTCAAAATTTCGGCTACCGGTTTTCCAGAACTGGTCAGAACTTGCTGAACGCCACCTCTGGTTCTAATGTAGATTTGTGCTATCTCTGTGCTTCTCTTACACACACACACACACACACACACACACACACACACACACACACAGCACACATGGTTGCACTTGATCATTGCACGTATGCAAAACAACCCCAAATAAATTACACAAGGAAAGAAACTTGCTTTGACTCCTGAACAGATGGCTTTACCTGCTTGCCTAAAAAAAAACATTAAGTAGAAAATCCAATTGTCATGTTTGTAGACAATTTCAGTATTGCTCTCCAGGATCTCTACAAAACGTCTTTGCTTTCTCTACAAAATCATCCTGATGACTGATACATAGAGAGGGGGAAAAAAAAACAAGTGAAATAATGGCAGCTTTAAAAACAAAACCAAGAGCTTTTCAGAAATTAACTTATAACTCAGGATCTTGAGCAGAGGTGGGATTCAACAGGTTCTGACCAGTTCTGGAGAACTGGTAGAGGAATTTTTGAGTAGTTTGGAGAACTGGCAAACCCCACCTCTGACTGGAGATTTTACAGTCTTCTTCCCCTACCATGCCCTTGAAGCCACGCCCACAGAACCGGTAGTAAAAAAAATTTGAATCCCACCACTGATCTTTTGGGACATACAACTACCATCCATTCCCACTCAATTTTGCTTCTTTTTTGCTAGTGTTTGGATACTTGTCACCTTTCCATCCATCTATGCCATTGAGTAAGGAAAGGACTTGCTCCCGAGATATCCCTTTAACACATGTGACAATCACCCATTATCCTCATTGTTAAACAAGCAAACCTTGAGCTTCTAATTAACATCTCCCCAAAAAAAAAAAAAACATGGGAGAATAAGAATGATTTTGAAAGATCGCAAGGCTATTCAACTCACCGCCAAGTTATTTAGGAGAAAAGCGTGAACTGTTTCTCTGAAACACTATGCTCGTATCCATCTCCATATTCTAGGTTGCCTTGGGACCAGAGGTGGTGTATTCAGCAAGTTCTGACCAGTTCTGGAGAACCAGTAGTGGAAATTTTGAGTACCGGCAAATACCACCTCTGACTGGCTCCACCCCCATCTATTATCTGCCTCTCATTGAGTCCCAGCTGATCGGCTGGGTTTTCTTTGGTTGCCCTGCACAGGAGAACGGAGCTGGAAAGCAGGTTAGTGGGGTAGGGCGGGAATGGGATTTTGCAGTAACCTTCCCCCAGGAGTGGGGTGGGAATGGACATTTTGCAGTATTCTTCCCCTGCCATGCCCACCAAGCCATGCCCACCAAGCTACATCATGCCCACAGAACCGGTAGTATTTTTTTTTTTCAATCCCACCACTGCTTGGGACACTTTTGACCCACAAGTTCCATAAGAAGACGCAATTTGATTGTTGCCTAGATAAAACGAGTCTCCCCCATACTTCATCCAGATTGTTTATTTCATTTGGAGGAGAATCAAGAAGAGTTATCTCTTCTCTCTTAGGGCAGAAGCTGTCCAAACGGATCACCCTTTTGTATTCAGAACTGTTATTTGAAAGCAGGTGTTTGGAACCCAAATGGGTTTAAAAGCCTACACCACAAGGGTTGCTGCAGCTTCTGTAATTTATCTCTGGAATATTCATATCAGATTTGCCAAGTCTGACAAACATTTTTTTTTTTCCAAAACAACAACAACATTGTTTTCTTGATGCACAGTTAGATCAGATACCCAATTTGGAAGAGATATCTCATAGAAGTCTTAATTAAAGTCTTTGGTGTCCTCCTATAAAGATGGGTGTTTGGTACGGATTAAACATTCAGAATAAAAGGGGCGAAAGGAAATCGTCCATTCATATCAGCTGTCGTAAGCATGTCAAACATGGACACGTAAGTATTTCTGAGCCAAAGGCTAAGTTGTACTCCAAAAAGTGGGAAGCACCAGGACAGAGAAGTGGACAGAAACAGGAAACCAAAATTAAACCAGATTTAATTTTCTTTCTTTTAACAGAATAAAAGGGACTTTAGAAGTCTTTTAGTCCACTTTCTTGCTCAGGCAGGAAAACCTATGCCTATAAAATGCAAACCCTATATCTATACCTTATACAAATGGTTGTCCAACCTCTTCATTATTTTTTATTTGAATTAAAATAAATGTCATTAAGGAAATAGAGTGAATAGGATGACTACTCATCTTTTTTTTAAAAAAAAAATCTTCTTAACTTACAATATAGTGGCAACTTTGGGAAACTTCCTAGGAGCTGGAATTTAAAGCATTAACATTCACATGCTGACTTTGATATTTCATTCCCAAATAGTTTCTTCGAAATGAGATGGCAGCCAATAAATTTAATAAATAAATAAATAAGTAAGTAAGCAGGTAAGCAAACAAACAAACAAACAAACAAATAAATAAATAAATGTTTGCCCTACCTATCAATTGTTCACATAATATAGTCTCCCCCTCCCCCTGAAAAAAAAATCTTATTTGGAAATGCATTTTGTCATTTCTCATGGATTTTTTAAAAAGTAAAATTATGAATATGCTAAAAACGATGGAAAAAGTCTTCTTGAAAGAAGCAAAAGTACAACTAAAAAAAGAAAATCCATACACAGAAGTGGAAGGAAAAATAATAATAAAGGAGAATGTTTTGCATGCTTTATTGGGGATTGAACACTAAGAAAGCACTAAATATAATCCAGTTCCGAATCTGTGTCCATCAACTGGTTTCTCTTTATGGTTCACATGATATTCCTGACAAAGTTTTTCTCCTATTCTTAATTATGGAAAACACTGGCAAAATATGTGTAGAGGTGAGATGTAAATCCATTGCCTTGTCAAAATATTGAATGCACAATCTTCTGGGTTTCTTTAATATATATTTATGAATATACTTATACATATATTAATGGCATTTATTTCAGTAATACTATCCAATCATAATGAAGTACTTACATGCCTTCCGAACACTTTACTCAATCGTATTTATAAACATTTCCAATCAAAGCAAACACCTTACAGGCTACCAGCCAGTCCCCCATGGCTCAGATGGGCCTTGAAGTTGACCAGTGGTCATCTTCTCCACAGTGATCTCAAACCACTGAGAACACCTGAGCCAACTACAGCATTGTCCCCAACTGACCAGCCATGGAATACAAAATAAAAAATGTCAACATGCACAAATTTAGACTCCTACACTGAGGAGGATGCCACTCTACCTGAGGTGTATTTTCAAAAGGCAACTGGACTTGTTTCATTTCTTATCTAAGAAGCTTCCTCGGTTCTAATAGAAGATTAGAAGCTTCTTTGTTTTCAAGTAAAGACAAAGAAAGTCCAGTTGCTTTTTGAAAAATCACTTTTGAGACAACTATGGCCTGGATGACTGAGGATCCCCATAGACAGATGCCACTCTACATAACTCCTTACAACTTCTAGGTTTTTGTGAGCTGACAATTCCATCAATAATCTTGAAGACTTAGAAATTTCCCCATCTGGTAGGAGCAGGGGAGGGGAACACTGTGTCCCATTTTCCCGGAAAAGGACTGATTCCCCCCCCCCAAACCATTCAGGGAGTATGAAAAGGGAAATGAATAGAACATTTATCAAAAATGATTTTTAATTTTTGCTCTAGCTTTAGTGTGGTGGCAGAACTGAGAGTTGACTTGGTGCCACTCTATCAGAGTAACTCCACTGGAATTAATGAGACTTACAATGAGAGCTGGATAGAGGTCATCCCTAAGAGACCAAGCAACATAATTTGACTAGGAATGGGAATTTCGCCAGACTTTGGCCCATAACCATTGGAAGTAACACATTAATTTAACTTAACACCAGTGAAACAATTTGGGTAATTTGGACTGATGGATGTTAAGGTAAGGTCATCTGCAAGCGGCCTCAGTAACACCAGAATTTAGATTTCTAAGAGCAGCTACACGTTTTATGAGCAGCAAATCAACACGTATGTTTGATTTTTCAAAGAACTACCTAGATGGCTTTGCAGACATAATCATTTGCTCCTGCATTTATAAGATTCTATATGAAAATTAATAATGTATGCTGATGTTTGTAATTTTCCATAAATATACATACCTCTGCTAATCCATGAAGTTAATAACAAGTTCATACTGGAAAAAGCAATTATGTTGGAAAGAGTTAGCAGTAAAGGAAAACAGGCTGCTAAAGAATATGGTGTGTGGACGCCATCAAAGCTGACACCAGCCAGAGCATAGAACAACTCAAAGTAGTAATCTCAAAGATTTTTTTTTTCAAAAGGAAACTGGACTTTCTTTATGTTTCCTTGTAGATGTTTCACTTCTCATCCAAGAAGCTTCATGAGTTCTTGGATGAGTCTTCAAGGAAAAACAAAGGAAGTCCGGTTGCTTTTTGAAAAAGCACCTTTGAGACAACCATGATTTGGATGACTGAGAATCTCCATAGACATTCAAAGAAGTAGTGGAACATCAGAAGATGTGGAGAGACCTGGCCTATGGATTCATCAAGAGTTGGACAAGATGGAATAGATTTCTTCTTCTTCTTCTTCTTCTTCTTCTTCTTCTTCTTCTTCTTCTTCTTCTTCTTCTTCTTCTTCTTCTTCTTCTTCTTCTTCTTCTTCTTCTTCTTCTTCTTCTTCTTCTTCTTCTTCTTCTTCTTCTTCTTCTTCTTCTTCTTCTTCTTCTTCTTCTTCTTCTTCTTCTTCTTCTTCTTCTTCTATTCATACAACTGTCATAACCCACCCATCATAATCCAATGTATTGAGTGAAGAAGATGTAAATAATGGTTCTTGGTGAACTGAGTATAGCATGAGTCCTAAGTTTCTCTTTCCATTGATACTTGGCCCACCTGATATCCTCTAGATGATTAGTTTTCAGTTTCTATTATCCCCCCATTAAGCACAGCTATCCTGGATTGAATGGGCAAGAGAATTGTGACAACTGCTCATTCATGGAATTCTTTCTTTTTCCTTGTTGACACCTGCCCAGCTTTCAAAGGAGCTTACTATACTATCTCTC